>NW_004955409.1:5212068-5280982 GCF_000276665.1 Chinchilla lanigera
AAAAAACATTGGAAATGATGCAGAGCTTCACCATACAAAATGGTAGGAGTTCAACAATGGTTCTTATAGTGCATATTGTTTTCAGATCAGTCATTCTGATTACCAAATTCAAGCATGTAAAATTGGTCAAGAAAAAAAATTTTAAGCATTGACTGTTCCTCTCAATAAACTAGACATCAGCAATACACCTATTCCAGCTATCTTTATATATACATATAAATTCTGTTTTTCATTTTTTAAAAAGAACCAACATAACAAAAACCAAATACATAAAACAGCATAGAGAGCAATAAAAATACAGAATTTCAAAACATGGTGATAGGATATTAACGATGGTTGTTATACTACACAGTGTCATCTTCAAAATGGTCGCACATATAACCAGATATAGTCATGCAAGATCAAACAATTACACATTAACAGTTCCTTTCAATAAACTAACATATTAGTACAATTACTCTAGCTATCCTGTGTGTATATATACATATTTTTTCCCTCTTCTTTTTCCTCTCCCCTTCTTCATCCCCATTGCTCCCTCCTGTTTGAGCAGTTTCTTTTCCCTTTGAAAGATGTTTTGTAGGCAGGGCATATTGATGTATGTTTGCAATCCCAGCACCGGGAGGCTGAGGCAGGAGGATGGCTGTTGAGTTCAGTTCAAGACAGCCTGGACTATAGAGTAACTTCAAAGCCAGCCTGAACTATGCGTATAGTAAGACCCTGTCTCAACCTGCCCCCTATAAAGAGATTTTGTTACAAAATGCACAGCTGTATCCTGGTTTCATTATTTAAAATAATTAGTCTCAACTTTTTCAGTTGATATTTGAGTTACTCTAAATTGCCTGTGACATCCAGAGACTTGGTCTCTTCTGTGACTTCATATCTTTCTTTCACCTGAAATATCTTTTGGAAATTAAAATTGGCTTGTTCATGTAGTGAAAAATGTGCAACTCTTTTTCCATTTGTAGTCCAGAATCTGCTAACTTGCTGACGTTGTGGGTTGAAGTTGTAATTCTGAACTGAAAGATCAAAGAAATGAATGATCACCTCAGTGCCATCGTTTCTAGATAAATTCTTCTACAGATTCATCGAGAGGAGTAAGGAAATTTTAGGGGTATCCCAGTGATTCTGCAAACGGTGTTGGGCTATATTTTGAGGTTAACCCAGTAAGTTTTTCCACTGGTAGTGGCGGTGTGGATGGAAGTACACCTTCCTCCTCTGATTGCCAGCTCTAAGAAGCAGTGACCTGGAAGTGAAACTTTTAGAACTTGCAAAGCTCTCACCTTGACTAGTGATCAGATGTAGATAAGCCCAAAAGCCTGTGCTGAGTTCAGTGTTTGGGTTCAGGTGTTTTCGATCCATGCGGGAATCTGGAATCCAGCTCTCAGGCAAGGGTAGCACAGAAGGGAGGTAAATGTGTCTTAAGCATTGCAGTCACATAAATCCCAGGTTGTTGGGTTGCTCACTTTTAACGTTTCTGGGTTTCATTCGCTCCTGCTGGATTAAGGGTTTGTGCGTGTGTACTCACAGGGGTGTTGGTTTCTTGGCTTTTTTCAGATTTTGGTCTTTGCTAGGTGAAGGGTAACCCTGGTCCAACAAAGGATGAGTTGAAAGTGTTTCTCTGCCTCCAGTCTGGGAGAATTGAAGGACCGCTGTTATTTCTTTTTTAATTTTTTTTTTGTTTGTTTTTTGTTTTTTGGTACCGGAAATTGAACTGAGGACCTTGTGCTTGCCAGGCATGTGCTTATGCCACTGAGCTATATCCCCAGCAAGCTGTTACTTCTTTATGTGGACAGAACTCATGAGGTGAAGACATGTAGTCCACATTTGTGTGTGCAGGGGGAGATTTTAAGGTCATAGTTAATTTTCTGGTTACAAAGCTATTCACAATTTTTGAGTCTTTATTGGGTTTTGGTAGTTCTTTACTTTTGAGCAATTTGACCATTTCTTCTGAATAATCTAATTTATGGACATCAAGTTGGTCCTAGTATTCTCTTAATTTCAGGACCCAATAATGGTGTCCCCTCTTTCATTCTTAATTTTGGTGTTCTGTGTCACTTCATTTTTCTTAGTCTAGCTAAATGTTCCTTAAGTTTGATTTTTCTGCCAAAGAACTTTGGTTTTTAAATTTTTTTCTCTATTATTTTTTGTTTCCTTTTCCATTGATTTCCCCCTCCTGGTTTTATTTCCTTCCTTCTGCTTGCTTTAGGTTTAATTGACCTTTCTTCATTTTAAAAGCTGTAGTTTAGATCACTGATGTAAAACTGTTCTAATGTGCACTCTAAAGCTCTGAGTGGTCTCTACGCATTGTTTAAGCTGCACCTTATAAGTTTTCATACCCTGTGGTTTTGCCTTACTTCCAAGAATTGAGGATTTTCCAAATTTCTTTTCCTTTTATATTTCTTTGCTCTTGGAGAGTAAGCTTTGAGTGATTCCAGCCCTTTAATTCTTTTGAGACTTGTTTGAGGGTCTGCCTGCCCGATGGCCTGTCCTAGGTTGTAGCCACGCGCACCAGAAACAGTGTATTTGTCATGGGATGGAGGTTTCAGAAATATCAGTTCGGTTAACAGTGTTGGTCAGGTCTGCTACAGCTGTGCTGGTTTTCTGCCTTTTTGTTCTTTTAGTTATCAAGGATGGCTGTGCTTGTTAAATTGTCAGTTCCTTTCTATCAGCTTTTGCTTCATGTATTTTAGGGACTGGTTGTTAGTTTTATGTGACCTTTATATTTGTCACATCTTTCTGATGTACTGGACACCTTATCGTGATTATTGGTCTCTAATAACTTTTCTTGGTGCTGGGGATATGGCTCAGTGGTGCAGGCACCTGCCTGGCAAGCACAAGGTCCTGAGTTCAATTCCTGGTACCAAAAAATGCATAATAATATTTCTTATTGTAAAGTCCATTTTGCCTGTCATTGCTACAGCCACTCCAGCTCTCTCACGATTACTATGTGCATGCGGCCTGCCTTTCTCACCACTGAAGCACAGTACCCACACCCACAAATGAGAGGAGAGATTTATTTGGGCTCACTGCCAGTCAGTTGGCTCCAAGTCAGAGTGGCATGGCACAGGGGCAGAGGAGAAGCAGCTCATCCGTAGTGGCAGGAAGTAAAGAGGGATCACAGGAGGAAGGAGTGACCTCCTCCTCCAACCAGGCTTCACCCCCAGTGTCACACCCAGCTGTAACTCTGCAGTGGATGAATCCAGTGTCTCACCTCCAGGCTCCAGTCCCCTCCCAAAGCTCCACCTGTGAGCACATGAGGCTCTAGGGGATGTCTAGATATAAACCACAACAGCATAATCATCCTTGTCCTTTTATCTCATTTGCATCTTTTAATTTGAAGTGAGTTTATTTCAAATTCATTTTAGGACAATATGTGATGGATTTAGAGCTCTTGTTCGACAGCCCGCTTTTCTGTATATCATTCCACTGTCTTAGGACCACCATTGTTTATGCTAAAAGATCAGCTGTTTACCATATTGCTCTATACTGATGAGTTGTTTTTCTCTTACTGCTTTTTAAGATTTTCTCTTTGACTTTCAACAGTTTGAGCAGGTATAGGACTGCATTTAATTCTGTCTGTCCTACTTAGGTTTTGTTGAGCTTCTGGGGTTTGGCCATTAAACCTTTCTGAAAATCAAGTTTAGGCCAGGTGTGGTGGTGCACACCTGTAATCCCAGCCCTTGGAAGGCTGAAGCGGGAGGATCACCATAAGTTCAAGGCCAGGCTGGGCTACCTAGAAAGTTCAAATCTTGCCTGAATTATATAGCAAGACCCTGTCTCAAAAAACAAAAACAAAAAATGAAGCTTAGGAGGTTTTATGGCCATCATTGGTTCAATTTTTTGGTAAAGTTTTTCTTTTATTATTAGTGCCTATTAATTTTATAAAATATCAAGTTTCAATGCATATGTTTTGATCATATCCATTTTCCCACTACCCTCCCTTACACCCTCACCTGCCCAGTACCCTCCTCTTGTCTAATCATGGTCTGTCTTCTACTTTCATGCAATCTGTTTTTAGATTCCACATGTTAGGGAGACCGTGTGATATCTTTCTGAGTCTGGCTTATATCAATCAACATGATGATCTATCCATTTTCCTGTACATTACAAAATTTTGTTCTGTATGGCTGAATAATACACCATTGTGCTACATTATCTATGCTACATTTTCTTTATCTATTTGTCTGTTGATGGGCACCTAGGCTGGTTTCATATCTTGGCTGTTGTGAATTGCACTGCCAAAAATACAGGTATGCAGGCATCTCTGGTGTGCTGAATTAATTCCTTCAGGTACATACCAAGGAGTGCGGCAAATCGTAGCTTTGCTTTTAGTTTCTTGAGGACCCTCCACACTGATTTTCCAGACTGGCTGTACAAACCTACATTTCTGGCAGCAGCACGGAAGTGTTCCTTTCCCACTCCACCCTCACCTGCACTTCTTGTTTTCTGAGTTCTTGATGCTAGCCATTCTGCCGGGGTGATGTGGCATCTCAGTGTAGTTTTGATTCTCATTTCCCTAACAGCTGAAGATGTTGAACATTTTTTAGTATACTCTTTGGCCATTTGCACTTCTCCTTTGAGAAGTATCTGTTCAATTCATTTGCCCATTTATTGACTGCGCTATTTGATTTTTTGGTGTTCCTTGTCTGTCTTTTTAAAGCACATATTTTAGATATCAGTCCTGTCATAAGAGTACTGGGCAAAGATTTTTCTCTGATTCTGTGGTGTGGGAGACCAGATAATGAGAACTGAGGTCTAACTGACCTCTGTGGGCACGAAGGAAAGATGCAGCAAGCTGTGCTCCTCTGGCGCCTTGCAGGTGCGATGACATGCTGTAGGTTCTAGGGAAGAGTCAACACAGCTGAGATCCGGTTTATCTGGGCATGTGCTTTAGAAAATAGGCTGATGAATCCTCTGCTGCTCTTATGGCTTGTTCCTGTTTCTGAGTGAACAAAGCAAGGTGGACCAGATACTCAGGGCTCCCTGTCCACGAGAGGCAGGAGCCCCTTGACCCCTCTTTCTAAATTAATTCTTTTTGCCTTTTGTTCTCATTTGCCTCCCAGGACAAACTGGTTGGCTGCTTTCCCACACTGTAAGCTCTCTCCACGTTGTTGATTGTTTCCCTTGCTGTGCAGAAACTTTAATTTGATGCAGTCCCATTGGTTGGTTCTGGCTATTTCCTATGCTGTCAGAGTCTAATTCACGAAATCTTCGCCTGTGCTTATTGCTTCAAGTGTTTCCCCTGCTATTTCTAGCAGTTTCAGAGTTTCAGGTTTTTGGTTTTGTTTTATTTTTGTGTTTGTGTCTGTTTGTTTGTTTGGTACTGGGGATTGAGTCAGGGGCCTTCACGCTAGGCTAAATCCAAGGTCTTGGTAAGTTACCCAGGCTGGGCTCAAACCCCTCAGCCTTTAAGAAGAGTGCTCAGCATGTACCAGCATGATCAGCCTAAGTGTCAGCTCTTACACTTAGGTTTTTAATCCATTTTGAGTTGATTTTCATGCAGGGTGAGATATAGGGGTCTAGTTTTAATCTTCATCAATTATCTGGTTTTTTCCAGTACCATCTGTCAAAGAGGCTGTCTTTGTCTTTGTCTTTGTTGGCTCCTATACCTAGAACCGGGTAGTTATAGTCACATGGGTTTGTTTCTATGTCCTCTATTCTGTTCCGTTGGTTGATTATTCTTGTGCCATGCTGTTTTTGTAACTGTGGCTTTGTAGTACCATTTGAAATTGGGTATTGTGATGCCTCCAGCCTTTTTGGTTAACCTTGCTTTGGTTATTCCTGGTGTTTTGTGTTTCCATATGCGTTCCAGTGTTACGATCTGGATCTCAATTGTCCCCCAGAATGTTCGTGTGTTCAGAGATGGAGCTTTTGGATGGTGACTGGATCATGTGTGTGCCCTCCTCATCAGTGAATTAATCCACTGATGAATCTACAGGTGAATATTTGGTGAGGAGGCGAGGCCTGGTCCAAAGAGGTGGCCCCTGGGGACGGGACCTGGGCGGGTGCATCTCCCATCTCCTCTCTTCTCTCCACTCCAGGCCACCACGATGTGAGCAGCTTTTCGTCCGCCATGCTGTTTCTGTCTTGGAGCCAGCTGACAATGGATGAAAACTGTGAGCCAAAATAAACCTCTGCGCCTCTACCTTGTGAGTCTCGTGCATCCCAGCAAAAGAAAAGTGGCTAAGACATGTAGGATTGTTTTTCTTCAGTGAAAGGTATTGTTTAGTATTTTGATGGGGATCACATGGAATGTGTGGGTCCCTTTTGGTAATATAGCCATTGTAACAGTATTCCATCTTTTCCATTGTTCTTTCATTTCTTTCTTCACTGTTGCAGAAATGTTCATTGTAGAGGTCTTGTACTTCCTTGATTAAATTGATTCCTAGGTACTTTCTTAAAAAAACATTTGTGAATGCAATTGCCTTCCTGATTTCTTTCTCAATTCTTTATCATTGTAGAAGAGTTACTGATTTTTTTTTTTTTGGCCTTTTTGAGATAGGGTTTTACTGTGCAGTTCAGGCTAGCCTTGGACTCACTTTGTAGCCCAGGCTGGCCTTGAACTCACAGTAATCCTCCTGCTTCAGCCTCCTAAGTGCTGGGATTACAAGCATGCACCACACACCTGGCCCAAGTTATTGATATTTTTAATGTTGATTTTATATTCTGCTTCCTTGCTGAATTCATTTGTCAGTTCTCTTGCCTGGCAAGCCTGAGGTCATGAGTTTGATTCCCAGTACCAAAACCAAACCAAAGCAAAACAAAACATAAAAGTCTTCTGGTGACATCTTTGGGGTCTCTGAAGTATAGGATCATAGCATGTGCAAACAAGCATAATTTAACTTTCTCTCCTCTTTGTGTCCCTTCTATTACTTTCTCTTACCTAATTGTTCTGGGTGAAATTTCAAGTACTGTATTGGATAGAAATGATGATAGTTCAATTAATTTTATGCCTCCTTTTCATT
Organism: Chinchilla lanigera; assembly: GCF_000276665.1. NCBI lineage: Eukaryota > Metazoa > Chordata > Mammalia > Rodentia > Chinchillidae > Chinchilla > Chinchilla lanigera. The sequence continues at coordinate 5,219,034 of NW_004955409.1, forward strand.
CTCCTCTTCTGGTGCTCTGGTGTATATGTTTAATGTTGTACCACAGGTCTTCAAGGCTCTGTGTATTTATCTTCCATCTTTATTATCTTGTTTTTCATATTTGATACTTTTATTCATCTAACTTTAAGTTTCTGACTCTTCTACCATCTCAGTTTTGCTATTTAGCCTGGCTAAGAATTTTCATTTCAATCATTATACTTTTTGATTTCAGAAAATTCATTTGGTGCTTTTAAAAAGTTGCTATTTTAAGAAATTAATATTGTCTGTTGAGTCATTGTAATCATGTTTTTCTTTAATTCCTTAAATTTTCTCTATAATTTTTAAAATATATAGGATAGCTGTGTTATAGTAGTGTGTGCGTGTGTGTGTGTGTGTGTGTGTGTGTGTGTATGGCTGACTGGTAACACAAGAAGATAAGATATACTCTCAATAAAATTGTAAGTGCATAGTGTAGTGTTGCTATCTATAGCACGCACAAGTTGTGCAGATCTCTAGAACTTACTCATCTTGAATAATTAAAACTTTGTATTTGTTGAACACTAACTCCTCATACCCTCTTTTTCTGAGTCCCTGCCACTCACCATTCTACTCTCTGAATCTAGGAGTCTGAGTATGTTAGATCTCTCTTTTAAGTGGCATCATCTAGTATTTGTCATTTTGTGAACTGTAATTTTTCCTAGATTTCAGTATCTAAGCACACATGTAATTTGTTTAGACTTCTCTATTTTTTTCTTCATTTCTTTACATGCTTCATAAATTTGTAGACTTTATGTAACATACTGTAGCAGCTCTGGGTTTGATCTTTTTCCTGTTGAAAGTTAGTAATGCCTCTGTGTGTGTGTGTGTGTGTGTGTGTGTGTGTGTGTGTGCATATGCGTGTGCGTGCAGTTTGCTTGGACTTAATCCAAATTAAATTTGCTTTATATTTAATTTAAAATTATACTTCTGTAGTATATGCCCCCTAGTTCTTTGCTCAGTTATTTGTATTTCTAATGTTTAGCTGGACTTTTTAAGGGGTCCCCTTGCACTTGTGTAGTTTAGTGATCCCAGTGATTGACTGGAAGTCATATCCCAAAACTTCAGGCCCCCTTTGTGGATGTATCTGTGGGTATGTTGAGGCATGCACAAGTCAGGCAGTTCTCTTCACTTGCACATCTTCCCTCTTGGCCCAGGGACTCACAGTGGCCTTGACCAAATTGTAGGGACAGGGTTCTACAAGCAGAAAGAAAAATAGAGCAAGGACCTCATTAGGTTTTTAGGCTAATATTGATTAGAAAGAGTTAAAGTATTATTGGCGGGAACAATTAAAAAGACAACAGTAGATATAAAAATGGACTGGATAGACCAGATGACCCACATCGAAGGACCAGAGGGAGAGTTGACAGGCAGGGCATGGAAGAAACCAGGTACATAAAACCAAGATGGCTGCCCCGTCAGCTCTAATAAATACAAAGGAGACAAAAGGGGGCGGTGTCTACCTAACTTAAGTAAAACTCATGTATATTTTCACCTTAGGGTCACTATATTATTGTACTAGATGTACATGTATTTCCTTGACACTCACTTTAAGCTGTCATGTTATTAGACTTTTTTTTTTCAACCAACCCATAAATCTCAGAGATAAACCTTTGCCAAGGACAAACAGGCAAAAAAAAAAAAAAAAAGTCAAAGTCCACCAAAAGGAATACACTTGCAGGCAAGGGCGCCTTGTTTAGGGTCCTGTGGCCTGGACTCATCCAAAGACACCCCAGACAACCAGTCAGGTTGGGAGACATTCCAGGCACCCACCTAGGAGGAAGGGTCCTTACACCTAACAGAAGAGGCTGGGGACAAAGACTCCTGAGAATCCATCTTTCTGGCGCTTCCTGCCTGCTACCCAGGGCAGCTTGTCTCTATCTTTTCCTCTTACGAATAAAGAATCCTCTTTTCTTAAACTCCATTCCTTTAATTCATTACTGCTGCTGAGTTCACGATCCAGGTTTAGCTGCTCGTCCCCGCGGTGCTCATCCTGCACTTGACACCACGCAGACCCCCACTCAGGCAGAAATTCGTGGAAAGCTTATTTAGCCGGTTGTCGGCCGCTCTCTCCCTGTTTGAAAATTAGCCTGCAAGTCTTCTGCTCCAGATAGGGCTGTGACCTCAGCAGCCTAGGAGACTGGGCACCTTCTGTGTTTTCACACACTTCCAGTGGATCTGGGCTTCTTGCCCTCTGCTGCACATCCCTGGAGCCTGCTCCAGCAGAGCGGCCGCCGTCCCCACCCTGTCCTCAGTGCCCCACTGATCAAGCTGGGAGGGGATAGGAGTAGCCCTGGGAAAGAGCTCCTCGGAGCCCTGTGAAGTTCCAAAGTCCAGCAGCTCCTCAGTTTATTTCCTTCAGGTTGATTACTACAGCCCTGAGATGGTTTTTCAGTCTTTCTTCCCGTTCTGTAGTTACCTTTTATGTATGCTAGCCTCTTCACTGTCCCCAGATTTCTTGCTGGTCACCATCAAACTGAGGACTTGCCAGGTGTCTTCAGTTATGAAAGGTATTTTATCATTAGTTCATGCAGCAAATAGTCACCAAGCGGCTGCAATTGGTTGTTGATATTCTGGGTGGCTAGCAAAGGTTAGGGGTAAGTTAAGGGGTGAAAGAGGAGGAGGTGAGAGCTGGTCACAGTTTTAAATGCAGTGGTGGGGCACCCCGAGATGACAATATTCGGGCAAAGATTTGAGATAGGCAGTATATCTTCTCTGCCATACCTTATATCCCCTTCTTCTGAAGCTCTTATTAGACATAGTCACATCCTCTGTGTCTTTTGTTTTCTGTGTATCTTTGTCTTTGCTTCTCACTGGAATTCCTCCTCCACTAGACATACCATCTTACACTTTGCTAACTCCATGTTTGTTCAATTTATTGAGTGTTTTATTTTTATGAATTTTTACTTGCAGGATTTTTAGTTGGTGTTTTTCTACCCATACTTTTTGTATATTTTGTATACTTTTTGTATATTTTGTATATTTTTGTACTACTTTTGTTTAGCCATCTTAGTTTTTAGATATGTTTTTTATATTTGAAACACTTGGAGATTCTTAGTTACTTCTTGAGCAGTTCATCGGTGTCACTTGGGAGTGAGGTCATATCCAAGTTGTTGCCTCTGTTGTCTTCTGTAGGCTTAGTTTCCACCACGTGTATGGAATTTTGGCGTGCAGGCCCCCGGGAAGAGGACTCTCCTTCCTTGAGTCCTCTCCCTCTACTCTCTAGTTTCTTTGTTGTCTTCTACCAGGGTCCTAGAATCCTGGTCCAAGATTGGGTCTTACATATGTGGTTCTCATCCCCTGCCATCCTCTGAAATCCTGTCTCTGAGTCACCAGGCAGCACGGCGGGGTCCTGACTGCCAGGCTCTGCCATGTCCCCCAGGATTTCCAAGTGCATGGTTTTGTGCACACCCTGTGGCCTCAGGCAGAGGCTGCAGCCTTCTCAGCCTCCCTGTGTCCATTCTTCCTGGGCTCCCAGTTCCTGGACACCAAGTTGCTCCTTTGTCCCTGTTATTCTGCAGGAGCTCTTGGCTAACCTACATGCTTTTTTTTGTTTGTTTGTTTTTGTTTTTCTCCTGTACCGGGAACCGAACTCATGACCTTGCGCTTGCCAGGCAGGCGCTTTGCCACTGAGCTAAATCCCCAGCCCCCCTACATGCTTTTTGATTCAGAGCAGGTTCAGTCTTCAGAGAGCTCTTATATTTTAATGTTTTTTCTCTTTGTCTATTTCTGTGTCACTGTTAGATGTTTAAGGATGTTGGATACTTCTGTATAAATTTACAGTGTCATCGAGGAACTAAAGTCAGCTTTGCCGCAGACTGTGACCTTTGGCTCTTTCCTTGGCCTCTATGGCCTCAGTGTCTGCTGTCATTGAGGGTCAGGCATTGGCTAGCTAACAATTTAGGTAAATCCGGCAGGGATGTGCGTGCAGGGGAATAATGGGACATACAGCTGGAGGTGAACTAGGTGGCTCTTGGATGGTCTCAAATGTTAGAGCCAAGTCGTTAGAGATTTGGTTCATGGAAACTTCAGTGTTGCTAAAGCGTTGACAGCACGCCGAGGAGAAGCAGAGAAAACAGGCAAGGGAGTTAGGACAGCCAGCCAGGAGCACGGGGGGAAGTGGCAGGTGACAAGGTCAAGGGCTTTACAGCAGTAGGTCAGATGGGACCTGCTTCGTGGTGGAAGGCAGGGTCAGTGGATCGGTAAACAGGAAAGCTTTGAAGCCTGAGTGACTGAGAAGACTTTGATGCTGTCTGTGAGCAGATATTGAGAAATCGGGAGGAAAACAGACATGGCAGTCAGGGCTATGGCTTGCCATGCAGTAGGACGACGCCCAGTCCCCTGTGGACACACAGTAACAACACCCGACTCCTACACTCCAGCTACAGCGGAGTGCAGTGCCAAGTGCCTCCTCAACCCCTGAGTCTTCGCAGCAGCCTTTCGAAGCAGGCTCTGTGTGGACACTTTCTTGGATGGATAAAACCGAAACGCAGAGGGATTAAGTCATTAGCGCATGGTTAACACAAGCTAATACTTGGCAGAGCCAGAAGTTATAGTCAGACATTTTTTAAAATGAAATTTCCATGTTCGTTTTAGAAATACAAAAAACTTTCAAGGCTAGTACAAAGTCGCAGACCTGTCTGTTGGTAACCTCTGATGTTCCTGGTGGTATATTTGTCACAACTAAGGACCCGGGATTTTATTTAGTTTTTACTTTTTTTTTTTTTCCTTTGACTCCTGAGGTCGTGGTTTTAATCCCTATTCTGTCTTTATTAGATTTGGCATTTGGGTGAGCTGGCCATTTGTTTTATTTATTTTTTTAAAAATTTTTAAATATTTATTTATTTTTGCAATTAGTTTGCAAGGGAAGAGTCCATCTCCTCCTCCCATTTTCCTCTCATGCTGCCAAGAGAGAAAAGGAGTCCAGCAGCTTCCTTCCCGTGTGAGATCAGTTTAACTCGCTGTCTTGGTACGCTGCAGGAAAAAACAGAACCTACTCTTCAGTAGAGCTTGTGGAAGGGGTATTACAGCGAGATTGTGTGGCGACTACAAGTTCACCAGCACAACTGAAAACCTAGAATAGTGTTTTGGGGAATCTCCACACTCGTTTCCACAGTTGTTGTGTTAATTCACACTCCCACCAATATGCATTCTTTTCCTCCCCTCAGATTAAAATATTTTTGGCTTATTCTCAAAAGTAAGCAATGCTCCATTTGGAAATAGAAAAAGATCTCACCTAGAGAAAGCAAGTTATGTTCTCCAAGTTACTCCTTGAGTAAATATGGTAAGACGTTTCCTTTTATGTCTTTTGCTCTGTATTACAGAGATGGGGAACCTTTTAGAGTTCTCAGTAATAACGAACAGACAGCTGTAGCATGGGTGCCATAGACTCTCCACCGCTGCTCCAGAACATGTGAGATTATTTACATGTGTGTACTTGCTCTGGAGCAAAAACACTTGAATATCAGAAGAAAGAAAATGTACACTTGCTCAAAATACCTAAGGTGAATTAAGAGGCTTCTTTTAGGAGAAATGAGAAGTTTCTTCTCTCTTGGAAGAAGTCTTCAAAAACATTACAGGGGTTGAGAATACAGCTCAGTGGCACAGCACCTGCCTGGCAAGCACAAGGTCCTGAGTTCAATTCCCAGTACTAAAAAAACCAGACTTTACAGCCAAACACACATGAGTTTGGGTATGGATGTGGAATACCCTAAGAGAAAAAAGACTAAAAAAAGAAGATATTTTGTCCCTAGTCTCACGGAGTAACCAACATATTGCTGTAACTGAAATAAAACCTGTGGCCCCAAAGAGAAATCTGCAAGTTGAACATTTGGACTCTTACAGCTTTCCCTCTCTGCCTCGGACCGAGGGTGGATGCCCAGTGCCAGCCTCAGTGTCACCGTGTGCTCTTAGAACACCCTGAGGCCAGAGGAAGGCTCTCAGGAACCAGACTGATTGGCATCATAGAATAATTGATTGTACAATAAAGAAATTATATCTCCTGGCACCCAAAGGACTGACCTCCAATGACAAACGTGCAGCTTATTAAGCCAGTTCCCCCGAGCCTGCGGCACGTACTCCTTGGTTTTTCAAGGCACATAGTTGCTTTACCACAGAGAGCCTGGTCCTCCGTGGTTCCAGCTGGCAAAGGTCACCCTCACTTGGATCTGTTGCTTCGTCATCATACAAGGCTTCTCTGTGGACTTTTAAGATAAAAAATAAAAAGATCTGCCCTTATTTTCCTCTGCTGCCGTGATTCTAGAGCCCAGAGATAACTGTATAAGACCAAACCCAGGATGTGAGCTTCTTTTGGAGAAAACCCAGAGCAAGAGAGCTCCCCTGCGATGTGTCTTTCAGACACAGCCTCCTCTGGGGCACAGATTTGCTCTCTCCATCAAGATGCACCCCTTGGCAGGGAGGCCTGCTTCCCATTTAAGGGTATGCCGTGTGTTCCCTTTGTCCTGGACCTCTCACTGAAGCTAGTACAGAAGCCCTGGCTCTTGAAGGTCCTGGGGCCTCGATTTTCCCATGGAGCACGTGGGTGGGTGGCTGTACCAGTGGTGAGGAGGGTCCCAGCAGCCCACTGTGTGCACTGGCACCAATCATTTGCTGAGGAGGAACAGAGCCATCTGTGGAAAGACCCTCTTGGTGACAGTCACCTCCCTGTCAACACAGATCAGGCTCTGGAGAGGCTTGGGAGGGAGACCAGGGGGGCACTGGCTGCCTGCTCTGGCATTTCATCATGTCGTGTTCTGGGCACAGCAGATAGAAGGATCCACGCATGTGGTGAGACTCTGTTCATCAGCAAGAACACAGTTTTACAATGGGGAATGTCACGTGCGGAGCAGATGGCTGGTGAAAATCTCCCTTCTCTCCTCTGTGCCCTAACTGTCTATTGGAGACCCTCAAAGCAGAATCTCACTGAGGCTCCATACATACAGGGAGAGATAAATAAACAGCCTTTACTCCATGTAAGTGGGGGCCTTTTATACCCAGCACTCTGTACCTCTTATGTCAGACATTATAAAGCATGTTAACAACAGATCATATTTTTAAAGTTAAACATGAAAACCTGAAAAGAGTGAAAATGACTTAAAACAACCAGCCCCCTACACCTGTGGGGTGGCCCCATACAGATAATATACAACTAGTGTGGGGGACCTAGTGGGGACAGCCTTCCTAACCCCAAGGAAGGATACGCACAGAGCTGAACCCTGCTGGTCCCTCTCCCCTGACCACCCCCTCTGTCCCTTCCTCACCTCTTCCTCTTGTGCATTCCCAGGACCCCTCCCCGATCTCAGATGTCTTCTCCCACTCACAAGTTCTTGGCGTCCAACTTCCCTGTCTCCATCCCATCCTCCTGGAGTCCCTGACCTCTGCCTCTGAGGTCTCTGAGTCTTGGACTTGAGGGAAGAACACAAGCAAGTTCCAACCCTCGTGCCCTGGCCGGAGCTCCTGTCCACAGCCCGGAGCTCTGCTGATGTGCGACTTTGTTTACCTCCACGGAGCCCCTCATAGCAGCACCTAGGTTAGTATCTCTCTGACTCCCTGGGAGGGAAGCGTGTGAACGCAGTGAAACGGCAGCCCTTTCCCTTCCGGGGAGTATTCCCTCTCCCCGCGAATACTTCTCGTGCCCCACTTTACCCAAAGACGTACTAGAAAGGGATTTGTCAGGGCCACATTTAACCCAAACAAACAGACCTAGGGGGCAGCACAATCTTAATATGATGGCGGCTGCTGGTGGATCCCCCAGACCGCCAGGCTGTGCTCAGCACAGAGGCACCTGCAGCTGTGGATTGCTGCTGCAGGCTCCTGCGTGGCTTGTCCTTCAGGAACGACACGAGCAGAGGCAGACTCTTCTCCACCCTCATTCTTCCTCGTGGGGCTCCCCACACCTTCAGTGCAGCTCGTCCGGGAGCAGGCAGTGGAGGGAAGGTATTTCTGCATAAAAGTGTGGAGTGATGGAACCAGAGTATAAATCAAAGCAGAGATTTTATAGGTACAGCTTTGGGGTCACAGGAACTGGAAACAAACAATGCTCCAGCCCTCCCCTGTGCCTGGTTTGCCCTGCATCAGGGCTCCTGTCTGGCTTCCAGTTAGGTTGTGCCAAGGTAGGGAGTGCTGACCGGAGACTCCAGGGAAAGGACCTGGAGATAGGGTTTGGTTCCCTGGCCCTGTCCCTTAGTGAAAGGCAGCCTCTGCCCACGGTGCCTCTCCACCCACACAAGGTGGAGGAATAGGCTTTCTTCTTGTTTTCCTTCCCATTCTATTATGGAACCAATCTCAAGCTTGGCTGTAATGTGTAATTTGTATGGAAGTTTCTCAGTACTGTCAGCTTCTATGGTGGCTCACTGCAGACTGCTGCCCTGGAGCCAGCTGAAGGGACGCACGGAGGAGTATTGTCCACAGCATGCCTCCATAGGTTCCAGGGTTCTCTCCCAACTGACCTTCTAGAGCTGGGGCTGGGGTCGGCTCCACTGTGCTGGCCTAGTGTTCCTGCATTACTTGTTATGGCGGCTCTGCCTCTGCCCCTTCCTACAAAGAACCTTTGTAATGCAACCACTCTCAAATTCTATTTTGCTTATTCTGTGTCCCTGTAACCAGGACAGTGTTCTTTTGAAAAAGTGTATAAAACTGTTTTTACCCCTGTTAGTACCAAATCAACTTAGCATCACTAATGTGAAAAATTCAAAATTCAAAACACTTTTTTTTTTTTTTCAGTACCAGGAATTGAAGTCACGACCTTGTGCTTGCAGGGCAGGCGCTCTGCCACTGAGCTAAATACCCAGCCCCTCAAAACACGTCTGATCCCAAGTGTTGCAGTCAGGGTTTACAAAGGAAGGGATTCAATACAGGACACATAATTTATACAGTTATTTTTATAATCACCGAAAGAGTCAGATGCAAAAGAGTGCAGGAGATCTGTCCCCACACTAGACACCCAAAGAATCCAGATGAAGGCCTGGATCCTACGGCAGTGTCCTGCATGAGCACAACTGGAGGCCAGGAGCCCACAACAATGCCTCATGCAAGTCTCTATCAAGGATCTGCACCAGGAAGGCCCAAAGGTCAGTGGTGGAAGCTAGAAAGTCTGCGCCAGTGGGAAGAAGGATCTGTGCCAGCAGGCTGCGGGATCTACACTGGAGCCAGAAAGCGACACTTAAGGTAAGGACCAGCGCTCCCCTGAAGAGAACCACAGCCATCCTCAGTGACAGTGAGGACCCGAGCTCCTCCAATGATGATAACAGCTGAGTTCATATTGGGAAAACCAGCACGATGAGCTTCTCCAGGAGAATCGACAGCGCACCATCCTCCCCTACAGTTTTCTTTTTATGCTGTTGGCAACAGTCCTCAGGTGGGCCTTCCACACCCGGGACTACACTGGTTCAGTTCAGCTGGGTGCTACAAGTTGGCCGTCAGTTAACCCACCACACCAAACAATTTGGATAAGGGGCATTCAGCCTGTCTATGTCCCAAGTGACCCAGACTTACTGGGCTGTCGATATACCCCAGATAATAGCAGTTGTTGCATATCTAAATATTTCTATCAGTTTGACTTTCTCCTCATTCAGTATTTAACTTAGATAGCTCATTAACATTTTTGTATTTTTTTAACCATGTGCAGCTGTCACTGACTTTAGATAATAAACTCGAGAATGCTCACTAACACCATTCATTCAGTCTAGAAGATTCAAGTATAGATAATCTTAGTTTGAGTCTGATTTGGTCCGCATTGAGATGCCACCAGACTCAAAGTAGGGAAGTTAGTCTTTCTCTAAAATTTTATATATGATTGTTGAAAAAAAGAAACTCTTTTTGGAGGAGGTATCAATTTTGGGATCCTCCTCCACTGGCTAAATAAAGGAAGCTGTTAGAGAAACAGGTACTCCAGAATAAAGAGGAGGATTGAGGAGACAGAAAGGACAGAATAGAGGAGAGGGGAGGGGAGGGGCATGGAGCAGAGGAAAGGGAGGAGAGGAGGGAGGGAAGGGAAGGGGAGAGGAGGGGAGACAAGGGGAGGGAAGGGATCTAATGACACTGTATACTTAACCCAACTTGAATTGAATTTTTGTCAGTGATAACCATATGTATGCTCTATCACATACCGTGACTCAGAAAATGTTTGCATAAATAGCTACAGATCACACAGAAATTAATTAATTGAAAAACTTTTCCAGCTGACTCTACAATTAATGGTCTCTCTACTTCATACTCTAAAACTCCCAGGAAGCTAAGAAAGTAGGAAGGCCTCCAGAAACAGAAATCAAAAGAACAGGCATGTCCCTGGGTTCTCTCAGTGCCCAGGTCCCCAAGCTGACTGTCCAGTGGATCCCCCATTAAGCACCCTGTTCCTTATCCTGCCTCCATCCCCCCATCTCACCCCTTGAAATCCGTTCCCTGGGAACAAGAACCAGGGGCTCAGATCTTTAAAAATTCAGTATAGAAAACAAGATAAAAGAGCTGTTAAAACTCTAGGTCTTCAAAGTAAAGGCATGAGACCAATGGGCTGGAGATCTCTAATTATCTTAATGAGAGGGGACCCTCACCTAAGGAATCTTGCCTTCATCTTTTGTGGTACAAGGAACTTGGTCCCTGGGCAAGATTCAGAGATCTCTTTAAATCTTAAACCATTTAAGAGTCAGGAACACTGCAATTGCTCCTGCCTTTCAGCAGGACTTGGTGCTCAGGATAAAGTTTCTCTTCTAAATTAAGGTTGAAGGAATCATTTTGGTCAGCATAACTCACACCAGAGCTGGAATGGGCTTGCCTGTTGTTCTTAGGAATGGTTCTTGCTCTACTAGGGAGCCCCTTAAAGAGGACAAAGACTGCCTAGCTCCAGGCTTAGAGTTTTTGCCCCAAAATCAGAAAGTTGTCACGTGGAAATGTTGGTTCCATCACAGCTTTGTGTTTTTAAAGCAGTGAAGTGTGACTGATGGGAAAAAAGACTTCAGGCATCAGTTGCAGGCAGAATTTACACAGCAGCCCCACCACTGTTGTGATATGCTCTCATTTAATGTTTTACCCCCCTCTAGTGGATCCTTTGACAGTTCACGATACCCTAGTATGGTAGAGGACAGCAAGCTTTAAAGGAAAGATGAACTTAAAAACGTGTTGAATGCATGCTCAGGTTTTGTAGAATTTCTGTACAAAGCTGTAAAATTTCAGGACAAAAATTTAAAAGATCTGTTAGTTCACAGACCTCATTTTTCAGGTGAATTAGATAAAACCCAAGAGAGGAAATGACTCACCCAAGGTGAGAGGGTTTCTGACAGCTCTTCTCATCACTGATGAGCATATAGATGTGAGCTTTCTGTGGCAGTAGGAAGCCTGCTCCTATCTCCTGAAATGTTTATCCAGTGAGGAGACACTTATGCATTGGAGGAAATTGGACAGCAAGCTCATTAGGTGGGGAAGAGCTTGTGCCAGGACAGAACAGGTAAGTGTTAACAAGGACACCTAGAGATAAAAATATTAATGAGGTAAGCTCTGGATTGCTTTCCTCCGTGCTCCTGCTGAGAGGTCCAGCATGTACTCAGGGTGACTTTGCCTTGGAGACTTCCCTGGTCTACAGTATGAATTCTTGCTAAATAATTTTTATCTCTGCTTCTTTTTCCTAAAAGTTTCACTGTCATTTTCCAAATAATTTCTATTTCCTTCCCAATCTTCTATATCAAGGTAAAGCTTAACTATTTTGCTATGGTGAGTTTTCATTTGTGATATAATACTACTATAATTTTTAAAAAGAATCTTTCCTGATTGTACAAGTAACTTGTTCATTGGAGAGGGTATGGTAAAATATAAAAGAAAAGTAAAATTTTCCACAACTGTGGTTGACTTCAGTAATGTTTGATTATGTTCCTACTAGGCTGGTCCTGGCATGGATTATAACTGTAAACTCTGAATAAAACAAAAAACAAAACAAAACAAAAACAAGTCCCTGATTCTAGAGGAAGGTTGGCATTTGAGAGAAAGGAATAGCAAAATGTGAGTTTCCTCTGTTTTGACAGCATTTAACCTGAAGGCAGACATATGGGGTAGCTAAAATTGGGTGATTTGCCAAAGAATCAGATAACTTCATTCAGTGTAACCATGGCCCCTGGAAAGTGAAGGGGAATCCTGGCAGTGAGAAAGTTACAGAAAGGAAGCCAAAACTTCTGTGGAAAAGTGAAGCTAACATCTTTTTTGATCTCTGAACTATCTATTGATGGGACAGATTCTAAGTAGTTTATTTAAGGGTAAAATAACTGATCTGAGATTTGGGCTACTGCCCAAGAGACAAGAGTTTACAGTTTAAATATGACAAAGTTACTCATTTGCTGAAGCAAAACAACAGTATTCTTCTTTTGAAGAATGTAATAGAATCCAGCCTCCCACCAAATGTTCATGATGTCTGATAGAATCTAGAATTACTCAACATAAAAACAAAAAATATGACCAATTTTCAAGAAAAATGACCATCAGCACTACAGATGATCAAGTTCTTGAAATTAGCAGGCAAAGATTTTAAAGCAGCCATTATAACTATACACAATGATGTGAAGGAAAACATACTTACAGGAGAAGGAAGTACAAATGGCCAATAAAATACATGAAAAGGTTTTCAATATATCTGACCATTAGAGAAATGCAAATTAAAACAACACTGAGATTCCACCTGACTCCAGAAAGAAAGGTTATCATCACAAAATCAAATAATAACAAATGCGGGCAAGGCTGCAGGGGAAAAGGAGCACTTCTACATTGTTGGTGTCAATGTAAAGAGCTAGTCCCCTTCTTCAGCAATGAATAACAGCAGTAATACCAGTATCTTATTAGTTGTCTGGAAATGAACCAAAGCACTGTTAATGCCACAAAGATAAAACATATGGGCATACAGTGAAAACCAAGTAATAGCAACAACTGTGCCACCAATGGTAATAGGAAAGAAATCAGCAACAACAACCAAGTCAAAGAGCACTTGGATATTGACATAAGAGCCAGTAAGAGCTACAATAGTATGTATCACCCTTGACAATGGAAAAGAGAGTTGTGATCATAATACAGACATAAAGACAAAACAAATAGTGACATAAATATCTACTAGCTGCAACAGTATACCAGCTTTAACACTAGAAAAGAATTTAATAATAAGAGCAGAGTCCACTAAGTATCTAAGAGTTAATAAATCTTAATAGGTGTACTGATAAAAATGGGGGGTGTGGAGAAGTGTAAAATGAAAGGAGTCAGGTTTGAAAAACAAAGAGTAGGAAGATAAGGAGCAAAATGAGATGAAGTATCCAATTAAAGGGTACAAGAAAGTACAGTCAGGTAAAACTAACAGAAAAGAACAAACAAGGAAACAGAGAAAAGGAGAAAAAATAACAAAGAAGAAAAGGAAAGTAAAATGAAAAAAACCCTCATCCTTCCAAAAAAACAATAAAGAAGAAGAGAAATGAGTTTTAAAACTTCTTCCATGCTTCTGAACAAGTAGTTTCTTTCCAGAGTCCTCATTACTGGACTCTGCCAGATGTGCTAGAGTGATAGTGAATCACTGCTGGGATCTGTTTTGTTTCCACACTCACACTTTCGTATGTGAATGCTGAGCGCTTTCCTGTCTTTCCTGCTAGGCATAATAGGTCGTTTCCCAGGGCTGCCTTAGTGCTATATTCACTCCAGTCGTTCCCAGTTTTTGTGTCCCTCTGTGTGTCCCAACACAATGTTTTCTTCACCCAGCCTGTGGCCCTTTGGTCTGTAAGGTGTCCCCTTTCTCCAGAGGCCCCTCTGTCCATATACCCTAGGCTGCGGCAACTGTCCAAACTGAGGTGTATCCCCAATCGTTCTGGCCGATGGGGAAAGTAAACAGATCACTGAGCTCTGTGCTGGATGCTGGCAGTGGGGTGTGTGTTGTGTGTGTGTGTGTGTTTGTGTGTGTGTGTGTGTGTGTGTGTGTATGTGTTCTAGAATTAATAACAGTACTTTCAGACTTGGGCCCCTCTGAAAACCACAATAGACCAGCCCAGCTTCTCATCACTAAGGGTAAGACCTCAGTTTCCCCCCAGCCTGAGCTTAAACTTCTCAGGGGTCTCTGTCTAGCCTGCACCCTCTCTATAACTGTCTCTTGTGGCTGCCTCCCACCCACTCACAGTGGTGGGGTGATTCCAGAAACCCTGACATGTAGTTGTTCTGTAGTTCAGTCTTAAGCAATCAATCCCTCCCCAAGTGGCTCCTGAGTAAACAAATATGGTGAGTACTGCAGTGAATTTCTTCTCCAGCTCTAGCCCACCATGTTGAAGAAGTCACACCTTCAGCGGAAAGCCCCATGCTGTTTTTGCAGTTTACAGTCACTAGGCTTTTCTTGGGGCTGGTACTCCAGGTCCTGTTGTTTCTCCCTGGGGCTGCCACCCCTCTACCTTGTGTTTGCAGGTCAGGTCCTCTCCTGGGAGCTGGGGTCACTTTGTAGCCTGCATCTTTCATTACCCTGCGTTGTCTTCAGTTCCTCCAGTTTCTTTGTCCTTTCTAGTTTACTTGTCCACTCTTTGTTAATTCCAAGAGCTTCACTTCCTTTTAGCTAAATCGTTGCTTTTCATGTGTCTTTTTCAGACAGGGTTTCACTGTGCAGTTCAGGCTGGCCTTGAACTCATTTTGGAGCCCAAGCTGACCTCGAACTCACAGCTATCCTCCTGCCTCAGCCTCCTGGGTGCTAGAATTACAGGCATGTCCCACCATGCCCAGCCTGATTTAAAAATTCTTAATGGGAGATGTGAATGCTTTATGCTGTCTGAAATGAGGTACCTCCAGGTCACAAGAATGTCTAAGTGCAACTCACAAAGCCTGAAATCCCCCTCCAGTGAGTCCACATCATTGGCTCATGTGGTTACACAAGGCTTTTAGAAGCCCTGTCACCTACCTGACACCTGGGTTCTGAACAGAATTTCTGACATCATTCCCAGGCCCTCCCAGGATACTGTCTGCAGATGCTACGGTAATGAGCAGTTACCTCAAAAGTACAGCTGATTTGCACGGTGAAAACAGGACTGCTTTGAAGGCCGCTGACTGGAGCATGGCTGAGAGGGACCACACAGCTCACCACCATGGGGAAATGGAGGCACCGCTGGACAAAGGCTGTAGAAGGATGTCATGGAAACTTTTGTATTAGACGTAGGGTTGGAGGGGATGATTCTGAATTCTTTCTAGCCTGAGATTCTATGAAAGAATTTCTTCTTCATGCCTTGTTTAGAATTGCTGTTGGCTAGTTAGTACTTGGGGAAAGTATTAATATCTCTGAACAGGATCCAAGGAGGTTTCCAAAGTGGGGATGAGCAGGCAAAACCCACTGTACACAGTTATTTGTAGTAGTTTTTTATTGTTGTTAGGTATCCAGTCTTTGCAGGTACAAGTCTGAGTCTATTGTTTCTCCTGGTGTTGTGTGTCCTTATGAGCTCAGCAGTGTTCTCTGAGAGCTCAAGTGCCTTACACCTTCATCCTGGGAACTTCATCGCAATCTTGAGTTTAATTAAGTTGTGTTAATCTACAAAGAATTATGTTTGCTTTTGTCATATATCTAGAGGCCTTTCCAGCCTGAGAATGCTTTAAACGCATTTTTTTTTGTATGGGCCATAGAATTTCAACTGCAGATCATGATTCAGGTTGAAACTTTTGGACAGAACTTCTATGTTCTTCTATTATTGACAGATAAGTTAAATAGAAATTAATACGGAGGGATCTGACTTTTGAGGAAGTCCCATGCATGTCTCCCGAGTGATACACAGCAGCTTGAGATTACACTGTAGTTAGCACTGCCTGGTCCAGAGCGTCCAGATAGGCCTCAGACAAGTAGGCAGGTGAGCAGAACATCTGCACCCAGCCCTTTCCAGGAACTCCTTTGCTCTTTCCTTGCATCTTCGCCATGTGCCTCACTTCCCTATTGGGTCAGTATTAGCTAAGTGACTATACTTGCAGCTGTACAGGTTGATGGTAGTTTGACCCATGTTGTACCCATGTTGTGACTTTGCTGTATAAATTACTCCTGATAAAGGACATCAGGACTACCTACTAAGGACCTCTCCTGAAAATTCAGGAGCTATTCTCCTTATTTCCAGTAAAACCCTCCTGTCTTCCTCCTTTGGTTTGCGACTTCATTCCTCCATGTTGTGAGATCATAGACTCAACACATCTGAAATCACAGACCGGGAGTTATTTTTCCCATATCACCTCTACCTGAGGCGAGTCTGAGGTAGGAAAACTTCTTTATAACTTGCCTCTGTGGGCCGTTGTTTCTTGGGCCTGTGTTTTGTCCACTGAGAACGTCAGCTTTCAGGGCTCTCACTCTGTGTGGAGGTCTCCGACACGACTTGCCCTGAGGCTGTTCTTCTGTGCTCCTTCTCATAGGTGACCAGAGGCTGACAGATGTTTTCAGGACAGCTTTCCACATCAGCACTTGCTTGCCCACTCCCTGCTGGCTTCTTTGTGATTTGGGGTCTCTGAGGATTTCCCTAACGTTCTTGCCACGTCACCCCCTCATGGAATGATCTGTGACTTCAGTGACTACACACAGACACAAATGTACATGGACACATGCATGTTCTGTGATCCCAAAATACATCAGGAGTAAATTTCTAGCTATCTGGTTGAGTGTATTGAAAAAAGTAGGAATACTTTGCTTCTTTTCATGCTTGATTTCTGCCTTTTACTTCTCTACTTCTCCTGTTGTCTTTCTTGATTTCCCTTCTTTTCTAATTATTCCATTTTCGTTCCTTATTATTCTACCTTTTTTTTTTTAACATGACTTGGATGTTTTCTTTCTCTTTTCCCTTTCTTGTATCTTTATTGTTACGTGTTTCTTTTCTTTGCTGTCTCTCTTGCCCTTTATCCCTTCCATTTCTTTTTAAAAATCATTCATGCCATTTTTCAAAAGAGGCTGAAGATGTGTTCTTGGTCTAATATAAAGCATATTCATCTTTCTTCAGAAAATAAGTTTAGCAAACACTAATTAAAACAATAAGGTTCATGTCATCAGAATGGGATATTTATTGACTAGCGTAATCTTTGTGTAAGTGCTCAATAAATGTTTTTTGCTTTTGAATGAAACCTCATTAAGGACTGTAGCTCTGCGGTGAGCACACTGCGATCGACGTGTTGCCAAGCAGGCTGTACCTGTGACTCCGTCAGGCCTAAGCCGAGGTGACAGAGCAACCGATGGAATGTTAATTGATCGCAGCTGGCAGGCTGGCATCCCCGCAGCCGCAGGAAAGGGCCAAGGATCTCTCAGCGAGTGTAAACCGTACATTTATCAAGGACCCCAGAGACTTTTTAATGAGAATGACCTCTGGTTGAAATTACAGTGGAGGGGAAAAAAAAAAGATAGTAATTTGGAGGCTTTGGGTCCTGGCATAGTTTCCACCTAATACCCACTGACTCAGAAAATGAAGGACATGGAATTCTACTCATGGGGACTTGGCTGTAATAATTTCAAAACCCCATTAGATGGGCTCACAACTTCTTGGTTGGCAACACCGGAAAGGCATGCTCAGTAGAGAAATACGTTCTCACATTGAGAATACCATTACCAGTGTCTTGGCTGATGGAAAACAGGTAGTGGTGATTGGATTTGCCTCTTAGAGTAGCTTGAGAGGACATCTGAGACCCTGGGACTGAGAGGCCTGGTATGAATTGGAGGGGAGTAAGATGAGTGTTTTGGATCCTAGCTGCCTGTGTGTCAGTGAAGACCTCTTACGACAGGAAACATCTTAGGTTCATGCCGGAATAAAATGATGAGGACAAACCTTACTGTAGGTTCTAGGATGTTTTGGGGACCCCTCACTGTCTCTTTTTGGAGCCTGAGACTTCTCCAAGAGAAAGTAGTGAGCACTGCTCCTTGCACTGATCAGGCCTCTGGTCTGTGAATGCACAGGTAGGTTTGTGACTTGATTAATGCTAATGAGCTGATATTCCTGGTTGCCCCCCTCCAATACATGCTTCTAGTTTCTATGCATTTTTTTTTTTTACTTTTTTTTTTTGGTTTTTCTCTGGTACCGGGAACTGAACTCACGACCTTGTGCTTGCCAGGCAGGCGCTTTTACCGCTGAGCTAAATCCCCAGCCCCTCTATGCATTTTAAAAGTATATTCCCAACACTGTTGCATTTTATCTGTGAACACTTTGTAATTCTGGCTACTCTTGGGAAGGGTCAAATTTGTACCTGGTTGGGCTCAGACAGTATGGCCCAGACACAGAGCTGGGCCATGACAGCCTCTTTCCCTGCTGATGCTAATATGTCCATAGTGATTTCTATGTGTGTATCAGGGATGATGTATATGTTTTCCTTCTTTACCCGTTTGACACTCCTGGCAAATTTGGAGGGAGTCAATTGCCCCCAATCTCTGGGAATGCCAGCTACATTTCTCCCACGAACACATGTGCCACTCAGTGAGAAGTGCTGGGAATGGTGAGCCCTTGGGGTCGTCCTGCTTCTTTCTTTCTCACTTTGCCTCAGAAGGACGGAAGTGACTTTCCTTTTACATGTATTTTACCCGTATGTGAAAAGTCTTTTTCTCTGGATAAAGGACCATTCACTCGGGAGACAAATTGCTGTTGTCATTCTTGGAACCTGAAAGGTGTTCCTTCATTAGACCAATACTAAGTCATCTTTACCTTGTAACCATTGAGCAGTGTTTGTTTCAGTCATGGATTGTATTTCTTTATGACGATTCTGAAGAAATGGATGAAGAAGGCATATGGAACACACAGACCTACTTTGAAATTAACCAGTTTCCTTTGCCTTAGAAATGACAGAAGAGTAAGTAAATCAGTAAATTGGTCCATTACTATCCCATCTGCTATAAATCATCACTTGCTATGGTAACCTCCAGACGGGAGTATTTCATGTAATCTTTCCAAGCTTGCAACCCAAAGAAGGTTGACCCCTTGTAGTTGAACTGAAAAATAAATCTTGAGATTTATTTGGATATTCGAAAATGAAGACATAGAGAAACTATGTAGTACCTTAACCCTGGCCTCTGATACCTCAGATGTACAAAGGAAGGGCTTTTCATGAGGAAGGACACCCTGAGCTGGAATCCAGCTGCAAGGGCCACTGTCCTAGTGGTCGCTAGAATCTCATAGAAGTGATGATGTGTCACTTCACAGCTAGAGCCTTTATATCCTGGTATCATCCTCCTCCCCTAGGAAACCTGCCTTCTCTCCATGTCAGCCCAGGTTAGCATGCTGGACAAGCAAGACCACACAGAGGAAGCACAGTGGCCTGCCCAAGACCCTCCTAGACCAGCCTGGAGTCAGACATCCCCTACACATGTGCAGGAGCACAGGAGACAGTAGCCAAGCTGCCTGATCATCTAGCAGCTGAAGGCAGACTGATGAGTGATCATCAAAGACCAGAAAAATTGCTCAGCTGGCACATAGGCTTGTGAACAAACACACATTCTTATTGTCTTAATGGTACTGTTTATTATCCAGCAATAGCTAACTAATACAGTTAACTTTCCTTTAAAAATATCTTTTATGTAGATATTTAAAACTTTATTGCAACAGTTTTGTGTGGCATTTTCTTATGACTTTTCTATATTTATTGTTATTTGTGACAAAATCTCCTGCCTTAATCTTAATGATTTTACTTGTTGCTTTTCATGTGTGGATATACATTAGTTTTAAAATATTTTTCTCTTTTTTTGTTGTTTAAAAAAAATCCATTCCTGCTTCTGAGCATGATGGCACACACCTGTAATCCCAGCACTCAGGAGGCTGAAGCAGGAGTATTGTGGTGAGTTTGAGGCCAGCCTGGGCTACATAGTTCAAGGCAACCCGAAACAAAAAACAAAAACCCGGCCCAAAAAAAAATCTACTCCTGAATAGACTACTCTAGCTAAGTATAGAGTTTTAGTATATAATATTCTTATTTCTTCTCATATTTTAGTGTTTTACTTAACATTTTAAGAATATGCTTATTATTTTTTCTAAGGATTTATTTTGTTGATTTCTTTTCGATTTTTAATGCTTACTCATTGTTCCATTTACTAAAGAATGCATTAAAACTACGAATTTTCTTACTTTAGCTTTGGTAGGATCTCATGTTAGAAGATATGACCGTGTCCTCTTTGCTATATCTTGTTATATCTAAATTGATAATTTAATGATTTTTATTTCTTGTTTCACCACAGAATTATATAAAAATGACATTTTTGGTCTTTAAGTGCTTTTTGTCTTTTCTACATAGCCTTTAGTTATAAAAATGTCTTCTTATAACACCATAGTCAGAGAACCATGGTCTTTACAATTTTGGAAACTCAGTGAGATTATTTTGTTGTCCTGGAATAGTATTACTTCCTGAAAATAGACCTCTGATTTCCAACCAAAAGCACTTTAGCTTTCTGAATCAGTAAAAGGCGAGACTCTTTATGTAGTGGATATGGAGAAAAACTTTGATTAGTTAATGTAATATTATAGTGGTGTGGTGAATTACATAAGTGAAAAAGAAAGAGGTAATGGAAATGAGCAAAGAAATGTTGAGAGAATTTCCAGAGTAAGCAGAAAAAGAAAAGAAATTCTCAGTAGCACTGGTCCTGGTTATTGCCTTTAATAATGCCATCCTAATATTTTACTTAGGTTAAAATACAAAGTGGGAGGAATTTCTTTTTCTCTTGAGTGGATCTTCACACAAAGAGCAAAGACCCACACAGATGGTTTAAATCAAAAGATGCCTGGACTGTTGACCCACGTTACCCAAGCCCTGCCCGGCCGCTCCCTAGCCCGCAGGAATACACGCAATATAATTATTTATCACTGGGAGAAATGCAGCAGTTGTTTCCAGGAGGTACTTATAGGTGTAAGGTAGTGGAATAACATGAGTGTGGACTGTGTCACCTCAGCTGCCTTAGGGAGAAGCTACAAGGCTCCTGTTTTAGGGCTAGCTGGGAAGTCACAGCTCTTGATGAGAATGCCCAGGTACTAATGACCTATAATAGAATGCCTGCATACAAGCGGCCTGTCAGTCCTTTCTGATCTTTCTAATCCTTATGAGTGATGATCAAATTATACTGGAAATGTTTAAATTTTACAAAAGGCACATTGCCATCCCCTCAGAATACTCTCCCTCATTTGAACACACTCATCCCTTCATTCTTACCACTCTCCGAAGCAGTTCTGGGAGTCTTCTTTTGTGAGTTTCTTCATGAGTTGTGACAAAACCATGGTGAATGCTGCTGCCTAATGGCATCCAACAGAAAGGTGGGATCATAACAGCATTGCAATGTGTTTTCATCTACCTTATTCACTCAATACGGCGCTGTGTGACTTCTGGCTGTTTGCCAAAATCAAAATGACCTCGAAAGGGAAACATTTTGAATCAGTTCAAATGTTCAAATTGAGGCAGCCACAAGAGAACAGAAGACACTCATGAAAGAGGACCTCAGAACTGTTTCAAACAGTGACAAGAGTGATGGGATGAGCGTACTCAAATTAATGGGAAGGACTTTGAGGAGGATTGATGGCGATGTGTCTGGTATGGTAACAAATTTTTAAAAATTTAAACATTCATCATATTTTTCAGTTATATCTCATGTGTTGCCAATGGTAACTGAGACACCAGTACCTAGACCAAACTGCTGCATTATATTGATGTTACGTTCTTGTTATGTATTGTTGTGATCCCAGAGATAGTTTGCTGTTACTTATATCTTTGTCAGCAAGTCCTGGTGTGAATTTTCATCAGAGTATCAAAAAGAAGTTCTGTTATCAATAACATAATCACTTTTAAAGAAAACTCTGACATACATGTCTTATCCAAATTTGCACCTGACAATTTAAGGTTAAGAGAAGAGAAGGGAACTAGTAATGGTTCATTAATCAGCTGGGGAAAACCCTGCATGTTCAGTTGGCAATTTAAAGATGGAAAAATACTTGGGGAGAAATAAGTGTATGGGGAAACAGTAAATCTTCACTGAGTTGTGATATAGAAAATAAAATCATTCAGATTTCTGTTTCAGAAGAAATGCTTCTTTGCACACTCACCGGGATCCACCAGAGAATCTAGTTGCATCTCCGCTTTGTAAGGTAGAGCTTGGGATTACTGTGGCTGCATTCCCCACAGTATGGGAGGATGCCAACTTCTCTGCAATGTCATGTATTTGTGGCTTTTTTCTCTTGCTAGGTGTCTATAGTAGGAATAAAAATTAACATATTTCAACAAATCTAACATCTGAGGTAGAAAAATCTAATGCACAAAGGGTGAATCTAGGGCTTTTGCTTGCTATTGTCATACACGTGTATGACAGCAGTTCTGGGTGGGTATTTTAGCTGCAGGTTCAATTTCAATAACATTTTTAGTGCATGTAAACTATAACCAATGGCAACAAGAATAGTGAAGAAGCAGTAACTTTTGAACTTCTGCTGCTAATGATGTCTATCAGGGTTTGAGTGCAAGTAATGGAAGTCATCCTCTAGAAGCCCCTGAACTCCATGACATTCCTCCTAGTTCCTTGTGATCACTTTATTTCTGTCTGTTCTTCCCCTAGTTTCTGTAAATCTTTGCTTTTTTTAAGTACTGGAGATTGAGCCCAGGGCCTTCACTCTGAGCTACACACCCAGCTCTTTTTATTTTTATTTTGAGACAGGTTCTTGCTCCACTATTAAATTGCCCAGGCTTGGCTTGAATTTGCGATCCTTTTGCCTCTGCTTCCTGGAGAAGTCTTTGCTTCTAGTCACTCATACCTCTCCAGAGGGCTGTTCTTAAACTCCTGCACTTCTTTGTAAGCGCAGGACATCTTCTGTTCCTTCTCTTTGGGGCCAACAGCCAGTGACAGATGGTATGAGGTTTAAAAGCCCGGCTATCCTGCCTCAAAGGTCAGCCTCTGAGGTATAATTTGACCTCTAGAGCACTTCTGTGGGATCTAGCTGAGGCTTCAACTATGCCTTAAAATTGCACCCTCACTTGGCTTTTTCCCTCTCTGAGTTTCACTTTCCCCCACCCTGTCAGTGGTTTCTTCTAGAATTACTTCCTCCGTAAGTCATGTGCACATAAATCCTCACCTCAGAGTCTGCTTCTGGGAAAATGGGCCCATAATGGATCTTAAGTGGTTTAAGAAGAAAGGGATTTAAGAGCTGGAAATGTAGCTCAGTTTCAGAAAGCTTGCCTAGCATGCATGAGGCCTCATATTGAATTCCAGCCCTTCTCTCTGCCAACACACATGCATGATTTAATAAAGGAACTGAGTGTGTACAAAATGTTTAAAAGGGAGCAGAAACCAGAGGCCACCATTAAGTTTAGGAATGTAATAACATAGTCACAATTCAATGGTCAGGAAGCTGCTACTTCCATGGATACACCTCCCTCTCAGTAGCCAATACTGATGACTAGAGAGTAGAAGCCTGTACCTGGCCGTTGTTTGCATTGATGACGTGTCTTTACGTCCTTGATTCTATCTATAACTCCTATCATTCACAGTAAGGTGGTATCTGACTCAGTTCCACATTTCACACCTTGCAACTGCAGGTCACTGGCATGTCCGATTTCAAATATGGAACCTAGCTGCAAGAGAGTCAGGGAAGACAACCTAGAATGGAGTATAAATAGAAACGAGTAGTCAACTGATCATAATCACACATGATGGTTAATCTCGAGTATCAGCTTGATCAGATTAAGAAATGCCTCCAAATTAGTTAAGCACAGTTCTGAGTGTGTATGTGAGGGTGTTTCTAGGTGATTGGCATACGGTACAGTGAACAGAGGGGTAAGCCCCCCTGAGTGTGGGTGGCAACATCCAATATGTTTGTCAGCCTGGGACAAAAGCAGAAGGTGAAGCTCACCACCACATTCTCTTCCCCTTACCCCTCTGCCTCCTGACCACCACAAGGAGAGCAGCTTTCCTCTGCCATGCCTTTGCACCATGATGTGTCTGCTTCACCTCAGAACAAAGCAGTGGAGCTGGTTGATCATAGACTGACACTTCTGAAACCATGAGCCAGAATAAACCTTTGTTCCTCTACAGGAGTTGATTTTCTCAGGTGCTGTGTGACAGTGACAGAAAGCTGACACCTCACAGCACTCAGGGTGAGAGACAATGAACTAAAACACAGTCATTTCAGTGACGTTTTGAATTATATTTTCTTGCCTGGAGCGTTATCTCTGACCCTGAACCCCCGCTCTACCCCAGAGCTAGCTGATGGATTTACTGATTGATTGGTTGTTGATTGAATGATTGATTTTTTTTTTTTTTTAAGACAGGGTCTTGCTATTTAGCTCAGGTTGACCATGAACTCACTATGTAGTCCAGGCTGGCCTCAAACTTGCAACAATTCTCCTGCTTCAGTTTCCTGAGTGCTGGGGTTGCAGGTGTGCACTCCCATACCCAACTTGACAGTCATCTTAAATATTCACTTAAGACCATTGCTTTTTCAAACTGCAGGTTATTACTGATGAAAGGGTCATAAAGTCTATATGGTAAGTATATACCAACAATATGGAAAAATATAGTATATAAAGCATGTTTCTTACCATGGGTCATGGTCATATGGCTTGAAAATCATTCTCTTAAGTGTAACTCCCTCAATTCCCTGGTATTTTATGCCTAGGTATAGAACTTCTGTATGTTACAGGGCGCTCCATAATTTACTCATCATAAATTTGACTACACACACACACACACACACACACACACACACACACACACACAAGTGTCTGTGCTCCTCATTAGACTCCAGGTCCCAGAGGGCAGGCACTGTGCTCTGCTTGTCTGGTTTTCTACTATTTTGCCATGAGGTCTGTCACACAGTAGCCCTTTTGCACATCTGTTGAATGAATAAAGGAGAATGGTATTGTTATAAACAGACAGGAGACTCAGAGAAGACTTTGAACAAATCTACAAACACAAAATAAGACTCCCTGGCCTGAGCAGCTTTCCCCCACCGTGCTCTTCTACCATGCTGTTTCTGCCTCGGAGTCGACCAGTCATGGACTGAACCCTTGGAAAACTATGGGCCCACATAAATTTCCCCTCCTTAAAAAAAAGAAAGAAGAAAGGTGATTCCTTGTGAGAGGAAGGACACAAAGTAAAAGACATCCTGGCACAGATCAGCAGTCACCTGGAGACAGAGCATCATGGAACGCACAGAAGGAACTCTAGCCAGAACAGCAAAGAGACCACGACTCCAGCCTCACTGCAAATGCGGGTCACCTGCTCCTCGGTGCATGGGAAGAGCAAGCAGTAGATTTCCAGTATGTGTGTATAGCTCACTGAGTATGCATCTCATGTAAGTGTTGGTTTAGTTTCTCTCAACAACCCTTTATGGAGTCCTTAGTAAATCTTGAATTAATGAAGAATTAATGGCATGTAGACTTCTGTACTGATTTACCTGCCTAGTAATGCCAGTAAACAGCCACTTAACCTTCAGAGAATCCTCTTGGGGAGGTGTGTGTGCAACCAGCCCAGCTCTTCAATGTAGTGCCCCAAATGCAAATTGAGTAGTAATACGATAATGGATTTAAAAATAATTTTAAAACCAACATATGCTAAATGCTTATTCTGTGCCAGGGACTGTGCTAAGAACGCTGTGTTGTGTGATTCTCGTAGCTCTGGAAGGTTTTATCTGCCTTGTATAGATCAGCAACCCAGAGAGAGTAAGCGTGCATTCCAGATGGCACATCTTGCGTCCACCATGAGGATCAAACTTGGGTCTGTCTCACTCCCCAGCCCCTGGCAAAGCAAATGATGACTAATTGTCTAATCCTCTTTCTAGCCCTTAATCATTGCTTTCTGTTTCTTTGTGGCTAGAGATTTATTTTAATTTTTCCTGTGGTTGATGGTCCATGACATAAGATTCCACATTCGTATACTGTAACTGCAGAATGCTTATGTGGATGGCCAAGAAAAACTTCCCCTTCAGATCACAATCACTTGGGAAGGTTTGCCTTCACACTTTAAGCTTGTGTTTATGGTTGGAATGTTTAAGCACTCACAGTTATGCTGCTCGTTCATTTATTTCAAAAATGTTTTGAATACTATGTGTCAGGCAGAGTTCTAGATACTAAGGATATTGATAAAGTCCTCACAGTTTTTTCTGGAGGAGATAAATAATTACATTTCAATGTGAGATACATCATATCACATTTCATACATGTAATATGTAACAGGAGGAGTGGTGGACTGGCTAACCTTAATTGCACCAACTTGATTGCCTTGGGAGTTGCCCAAGGGATTAGTGAAGCACACTTCTGGGTGTGTCTGGGTGGGTGATTACTACGGCTTAGATCTAGAATGGACCTCCAAAACCTCATGTGTTCAGAAGTGGTGCTTTTGGAAGGTGAGTAGTCATATGGGTGTATACACACCAGGGGATTAATCCAAGCCCTTCTATCATGTCCTTTCCACCTCAGAGCCAGCGGACTGGACTAAATCCTTTAAAAGTCATGAACAAAAAAACTTGTCTTCCTTCAAATTGTACATGTGGGATATTTCATCCCAGTGATGGTAAAGTAACTAAGACAGCTGTGGAGGTGTGAGCTTGGGGTCTCTACCTGGTCCCTGGCCCCTTTCTTCCTGGTGCTTTCTTTGCTCTGCTTGCTGGACAGAACAAACTAAGCAGTTTGGCTCCACTATGTCCTTCTTCCATGATTTTCCTGCATTAGTCACTACCCAAGTATGGACTAAATCCCTTGAAAACATTAGCCAAATTATCCCTCTCCTTAAATTGCAGGAGTTGAGTATTGGTCCCAGCAACAGCACAGCTGACTAGAACAATGGGTCATACGTATACAATAAAGGCAGTACTGAGAGACAGCCACAGCTTCTTGTGTGTGTGAGTGCATAATATATCTTTTGTAGGACAGAGGGAGATGTTACAAGGTAGCATTTGAGCAAAAGCTTTCAAAAAGTGAGGGAGAGAAGAATCCTATGGATATGCGGGGTAGCAGTTTCCAGGTGGAAGTTGTAGCAAGTGCAAAGGCCCTGGATGGGGGTACACTTGGCTTCCTTGAGAAACACCAAGGAGGCCAGTGTGACTGCAGTGAAGTGCACTGGTGGGGTGGGGGCAGGCATGGCACAGGGGAGATGAAGGCAAGATGATACAGCATTCTATTGGCTCTGGTGGACCGAAGCTATATTTGGAGTAAGACAGTATCGAGTGTGCAACAGAAAAGTAACACCTCTAAGTTACTCTTCAGGGGGATCCCTCCACTCCTGGGGTACAAGGGAAGCAAAGACTGAAGCTAGGTGCCAGACCAGCGAGGAGGCCTTGGCAGTGCCCCTGGGGTGACTTGGGTTGGATTGTTATCTGATCTGTGCACATTAACTGTGTCAAGTGCTGCTGAGAGATTGAGGAGGATGGGATGGGAAACTGACGACTGACCGCTGGCTTTGGCAATGTTGAACTTTTTTACAGCTCTGACAAGAGCCGTTATTGGGAGAAGGGGTGTCGGAGGAGAGAGGAAAGGGGCTGAAGATGACAGCTAGAGGCAACTCTAGACACTTGCAGGGCAATAGACGAGGAAGATACTGACATAAACATTTTTATTTCTCAATTTTTAAAATTTATTTTTAAATTTGGCGTATTTTAAATGACCTAACAGTTTTACATATTTATAGGATATGGTGTGACATTCTAATACATGTATTCAATATGTGATGATCAGATAATACATTTTAATTGGTTTTTAAAGATGGAAGAAATGACAAAATGTTGCTCTGTTGATGGGATTTATCAAATAGAAGAAAATGAATACAGGTACGGATTGTTCACCTTTAGAAGGGGCTGTCGGGAAAGTCCACTATCCCCTGTTTCCAGTAATGGTTCAGTTTGTTTCTGATTCTGTTACTTCATTCCCTGTGGCAGAGAGCCGAGTGTGTGCTTTCAACGGTCAACTATTTTCTGGACATCCAAACTATTTTCTGGACACCCTAGGAAGTGTGTGTCACATCCACTGAAACATGATGTATCCACCATGGAATCTGCTTCATTTGAACATCTGATTTTTGTTTCTCAGAGTGTTAAAATTCTACCTACTTTCTGCTCAAACTAAGACAGGATGAGTGGTTCTTCTGAACCCTCTTATTCTAACATGGGACCTCCCAAACTTAGCTTCCCTGTACAAAGTGCACTTCTAGATTTACACATGATTCTGCCCCTCTGCCCAGGTGACCTGAATGGAGCCCATATAGCACTGGAAAGGTTTTTCCCTGATAGAAAGAGCCCATACAGAGTGCTGCTTCACTTCTCTGCCCCACATCCCCTTAGGAAAGATGCCTTACTCTGAATTTTCTGACAAGCTAATGTAGGTAGCAGCGATAATAAACCCTAGGGGGGAAATAATCACCTGATTTATATCTTGCAACTCTATGACACCATCAGCTCATAAGAATAACAAGTCAGTTCTGGCTCCATGTTCCCATATCCCCACTGGAATAGTCTAATTTCCAGGTGTGTTCATCAAATGTTAGTTTTGCTAAGAGGCATGCACCACGATGATTCCAGACTTGGCTGTTGGTTGAAGTATTCACTGGATGACTGCAGTCAACATGACATAATGGTAAATGTTAAGATTTATAGAGAGTATTTAAAGGGCCAGTGCGTGGCCTTTTCTAAGATCCTCATGATTTTTCTCATCCAGAATATGCTTTGCATGAGGTCTTCCCACCTCAACTTCCTCATTAACTTCCTGTTTCAATCTTTATTGTAAAATTAACACATATTAACTGGACATAAAATACGTACGTGATTCATTTTCATACCTGTCTCCCCGGGAACCGTTGACTCGGGTCCTTACTGATTGCTCTCTACAGAGCTGACATCTGACCTGATCACGACAAATACTTTTTCTGGGAGTGAAAGACGGTTGCCTGGTGACACAAGATCAGTTTTTGTCATGCAGCTTTGCCTAAGGATTCTAAGAATGTCTGCTGGGCTGAAAATATCTGCCTTATTTTCCACACAACATGAATAATGACCAGTTCATCTGTCTTCAGAGGTCTGGCAGGTGTTTTTCATTGTAAACTCTTGTAAGTTTCTACAGCTCCAAGTCCCCAAGAGGACATTAAACATTTCCCATATTTTCACGTAGGTAGATGCTTGCATGTAATCAGACTACTAGTTTCCAAGTTGATGTTCCATGATGCTAATAACTGGCAACAAAATTATCTTGCTGAAATACTTTTGAGGAATTATATTAAGACAAGGGTAAAAGATTTTTAATATGCTATGTACATATCATGTTTTTAAAGAAGGGTACGTTATTAAATATTTGACCAGGAATCAGCAGGATACTTCTCAGAAGTCTTGACATGATGAATTTAGCAGTAAGTAGGCAATTTCTTTGTTCATTTAAAAAATGTAATTGCATTTATTTGCTTCATTACAACTTACAGTTCAGAAAGCTTTACAATGTTCTTTGTCTTGTTTGTTGATATAGCAGAGTTTTATTGGTTCACACTGTGAAAGATCCCTTGTTTTTTCCCATCATGACACACGCAATGGGAAATCTTTGTAGGTGGAACTCAGCAATTTATTTTCCCCTCTGTATCTGCTGGGAATTTCCTAAACTTCCGTAGCATCTGCCTTGAATCTCACCTCCGTGCTTATTTGTTAGCTTGTAGGACACCACGCCTTTTGATCTCTGAGTCAGACTCCAGAGGCTTTCAGAGGTTCTGCTGGACTCCGGTTTCTCCTGTCCAGTCTTCAGAGAGTTCTCCTGTCCTGTCCTCTCCCTCATCCTCCACGAGGGAGGACGCTCTCAGTTGCTCCGAGTTTCACCTTGCACTCATTTCTTGCAGCCCAGACAATAAATCTGCAAGGAAGGAAGCTTTTGGGGAGGCTTCCTGATTACGCTGTGCACCTCTCACTAAAATTCGCCAGTGCCAAGATCAGAGCCATGGACTAACTTCTTGAAAGAGACTTCTGCCTCACACATGCTGTCACCCACATCAGGTTCCCCTTGCAGTCCTAATCTTCCAGATCCTCCAGGAACAAGATGTTGAAGGCAGCATCTTTACCCAACGGAAAGGTTGTCTTTTGACACGAGAAGTTAGCAGGGGCTTCCCAGGCTTTTAAATCATTACGCAGCGTTTGAAGTTCTCGTCGGAACTGTGTTGCCTCTCATCTTCCATGATCACTTCTTTTTCATCTGTGTTGTGTTTCCTGCTCTACAGTTGCCTGTTTCTGTTATTAATTTTCAGTCGACATTCTTCAGGGAAACTACGATGACATGCTAAAGCCCAGGGAGTCTGGACACACACAGAAAACTACCCTAGTAACCTCGTTTGTGTTGTACTTGTTTATGAGATGAAGCAATCACTAATCGTGCAGGGGCTGAGCTTGAAGATAAGACTGTAAGCCTTGGGAAACAACCAGCCTTCTGGCTTACTGAAGGAGACTTCAGGAAGATCAGATGTTTGGAGTAACAAGTTGGGGTGGCACATTCTTGATAAAGACGCTGAGAGTTGGAAATGTGTCAAGAAATCGGTGAAAAGAAGAAAAGAAGGGGCTGGGGATTTAGCTCAGCGGCAAAAGCGCCTGCCTGGCAAGCACAAGGTCGTGAGTTCAGTTCCCGGTACCGGAGGGGAAAAAAAAAAAAGAAAAGAAAAGAAATAGCATTCCTGAAGCTTTACAAAAGACCAGAGAGGTCTGGTCCTGGAGAGAAAACATCCAGAAATGAAACCATAGCATTTACATCTTGCTCCAAAGTATTCTTAAGGAGCCATCCTGTACTAGCTTTCCCACCACTGAGACACAATTCCCGACTCCTGCAACTTCAAGGAGGAAAAGTTTAATTTAACTCCAGGTTTTGGGACCTTCAGTCCAGGGCGGGCTGACTCCAAGCCAGAGTCATCATGACAGAAGGACACGGGGCAGCAAAGGTGCTTGGTTTATGGTGGCCAGGAAGCAGGGTAGGGGAACAGGGCCAGAGAGGAAGTGGGGAGGGATCTGATACGGTACCCAGGGTCAGGCCTCCATGACCCATAGACACACCCAGGAGAATGTCTGCATGTGCTAGGGGTTTCTTACTCAAATCAGTACTAAGCGGTCATACTCCCCAAGGGTTGGGTAGCCTAGGTAGTATGTATATTCATCCCAGCCCTAGAGGAAGGGACACATCCCCAGCAGGTGCTCAGAGGAGCAGAGGACGCCATGGAGAGCTCGCCCATGGTGGATGTGGAAGGACGCACTTCTGACATGATGGCACATCTCACTGAAGTTGCAGCTTCCCGCCTCTGCAGGTTCACATGGATAACAAGGTAGCTTCAAGAGATATGGGCTGTTTATCCTGACAAATAGAGTCAGTGAGCTTCGGAGTCAGAAACAACAGTGTCCAGGGGCTAGGGATTTAGCTCAGCGGCAAAGCACCTGCCTGGCAAGGGCAAGGTCATGAGTTCGGTTCCTGGTACTGGAGAAAAACCAAATAAAGAAAGAAAGAAACAAAGAAAGAAACAACAGTGTCCAAATCCCAGGACTGTCATCGTGAGTCCTGTGCTTTGGGAAAGTTACCTGGCCTTCATACATCTCAGTATTTTTATTTCTAAAATAAGGATGATGTTTAGCTATAGTAAGGTGTCTAAATAGAATTCTGCACATAAAAAATGTATTTATATAAATACATTTTTAAAAAGTTTTAAATATCTCTATGTTGGCTTTGGTTAAAATTAAAACAAGAGGCCCACAAGTTATTCTTTAAGTCATAAACTTCAGAGGCTAAGAAATGCCACACCTCAGAAAATCAGAGCACTCGGTGATTCACAGTCTTTGTTTAAATAGAGAAAATATAGCAAATATTTATATACCAATCATCTTGCAATTTAATTTAAATCCTTGCCCTGTAATTGTAAAATTTCTGTGTAAATCTGTTTGCAAAAATATCAAAAGGTTTGTTTTAGTGCTTAGAAGGACTGTGGAGTTGTGACTATAGTGCTTGTTACAGAAAATTACATTTGTCAAAATGAATGCAAAGCTCTTCCCTTAGAACGATAATCGGGTCATAAGATGCTGTCACTAGTCTAGTAAAAATTACTAGACTTCACCAGTCTAGTAAAAATTAACCCCTCACTCGCTTTGACTGCCTACTGTGTGGATGAACTCAGTCCATATAAAAAGACTAGACTCAGGAGTACAGACATATCTAAACTGCTTTCCTCTTTGAAACCATTTCCCTTAAGTGTAAAATTAAACTGGCTACAGCAGATGGACTTAAAAATATTAGGTAGAAACTGTTTTCCTTAGTACACTGAAATAACTGTCTTTCTAATCTGTCCTGAGGGTTCCTCTTCCCTATTCTTTGAAAGTCCAGATTCCGAATAGTCCACACTCCCAGCAAGCCTCAAGACTTCTAAGTTAAGTGTTTTCAATTCCATCTAGGGACCTTACCGCGTCTCATTCTGTACCTACCTTCAGTCGCTGCAGATCTGAGAGAGGAAGAAATGCCAGAGGGGACTGTTATGCACGTTTTGAGGGACATAGTCACCTGACCTTTACACAAATGTTTCTGAAAAAAAAAGTTTCTGTTACCCCTGGGCTTGCCACTAGCCGTGTTTTGACAGGAGTTTTATTTATTGGCAGAAGGAGACCATTCTTCTATGTCAAGCCCAGTCTGGCACTCTGAGTCCCAACACTCACTTTTCTGAATCCTAGCCTCTCTCATCCTTTGTTTTCTGAACAAGGCTGAGTAGGAAACTACTTGTGGATGAGCTATCCTAGGGAGTCAGCAGACGTAACAGAGAGCGTTTGTGCGAGCACACAGGCCCGCCGTGTTGGCCTCCCTCATGGTGGAACATCTCCCCATGGTTTGCACTACTGCTTGTCCTTTGCAGTCCTTTCTCGACAGCAAAGAGAAGGCTGCATGGGCTGCTGGTGCTCCTCTAGGCACCTGGAGTGTGACTTCCCACTGACTTCGTCATGTTGCCTTCCTAGACGACCCCCTGAGCCTCCCCAGTTTCATCATATTTCTGGAATAACATGTGACTCATCGCTGACCCTCTGGAGAGCTTGAGGAGCATTTTATAATAACTGTGCTTACACTGGTCACCTCTGTGAAGTGGGCTTTGAACTATTGGATCATTTGTTTTTATGTTGGGCCACCTAAGAGGGTACTGGCTCTACTGATACGTTAGGGTTCTTTCCCCCTGTGGTGTTTGGCTCTTACCTCCTCGTAATACCCCAGAGTACGTTCCCCCAAAACTGCTTTGGCCACCCAACTTCCAGCGAGAACCAAGACTTCGATATCCTGGGTGGCAAGATTTAATAAGTAGATTTTATTAATTTCTAGATAATAAAATTTAAAAATAAGTCCTTAGATGCATTTAAAAATATGTCATATATTATTTTAGGCATGCGAGCTATGAAATAATGGCAATAATGATGTGTTTAGATCCATTAAATCATGTAGCTGGCTGCAAGCATTCCATAAAATAGAGTGGGAGTACTAACTGTGGGTCAAACTGAATTCTGAAAGATGACCACATAGGGACCGGGCAGGCTCAAGGACGTGAATATCCTCTGAGGCAGAAATCATTTTAATGGAATTTCCTGAGGCTCACAGAGAACATCTGTAGTTTATAAAACAAAGATAGTTTCAAGGTCCAGTCATTCAAGCCTCGATGCAGAGTGCAGATAGGATGCCATGCAGGGGTCGTTCTGCTATAAGTCTATCAGTGCCCTGTAACTTCAGTGTGGGAGGGATTTAGGAAGCACTGGGGAAGTCACAGCTGAGCTGAACTAAGGTGCTTTTACGTACAACATCCCATTTAGTTCTGCCGTGAGCCTTAGCGATACAGGCAGAAGAAAACTGAACCCAGGGCGGCACCTCTCAAATTTTAATGCCCATACAAAGCAACTGAAGCTTCAGTTAAAACGCAGACTCTGCCGTGGAAGATCCAGAGTGCCGCCCAAAAATGCGCATTTCTAACATGTTTTCAGGCAACACCGATGCTGCTATGAATTGTGAGATCTTTGAGAGCATGAACGATTCCAATTCACCTGGCCAGGAAACATCAGAAAGCATCAGGCAGAGTGGAGAGATAAACGGGCGTCCTACATTTGCTGAGTAAGTTAGCGTCCCGATGCTCTTGGCCGATAGTTCAACACAATTTTAATGTCAAGCTCTCTAGCGGGATTGACCACCATTTATTGCATCTTGCTGATGTATCCCCTTGCTTCCTCCGGTAAGCGGGTTCACTGAGGAAAGAACAGTCTGGGTGGGGCCGCGGTGGTCCCGGAGTGAGGTGGTGAGCCCTGAGAGCAACAACGAAATCTCACCGCGCATTTATTTATATCACTACCTCTTATCTTTCTAACAACCCCGGGCTGTAAGTACTCTGCGTCCTTGATTTACAAAGAGGCAGGTAAGGGCGAAGAAGACAGGTAACTCAGAGCTGGTCTCAGAGCCCAGGTCTTTTTCCAAAACAGGGGCCAATTCTTCCCAGTCTCTGTCACTTATGCTGGCACAGGACAGGAAAGGGGTGGCTTTTGCTTTTACCAGTGGATCCTCTGACCCGGTAAGAGGTTGAACAAGAGCACAGGCTGCCGTGGTGGACTGAGCTCCCTGCTTCTAGGATTTCTTGCCCTGGTTGGGGAATTGGAGTACTCAGTGGTTTTCAGACTGTCCTACAGAAGTGTTTCAGAGGGGGCCTCAAGTAGACCGAAGGGCGGACCCCAAGGGCAAGCTCTGGACTCTCTGCTGCTTGAGGCATTGTTTCATCTGACTTGCATGTTGGGATGCTTGGTAAGTTGTGCTTGAATAAAGTTTTCTGATCTATAAACGTATTCGAATCTGTCAGCCTAGTGATCCCTAAGATGTTGTCTAGAATAAAGATGGATTGGTTTGGCCAAGGTCGGTGACGGGCTGAGCTTGAACTAGAGCTGGGTCAGCTGTGCTTTCTCCTAACCCACGCTGTCCTGAAATCCAGACCTTGTACTATAGTCTCTTGCTTACATAGTTCTCTGACAAAGGCATTTCTCTGAGGCTCCAAAGTGTAGGTGAAAGAAGTGAGAGGTGGGTGCTTTTGACACAAAGGGTAGCTCCCCCCCACTGATTAGCAGGAGAAAGCCTGGAGGGGTTCTAGGCCTCCCACGCCTTCCTGTTCATGGCTTGCCTTGGAAGTGGACAGTCCCATGACAAGTAAAGATTGGCTTTCAGGTGGTTTTGTTCTTTTCTCCCTCCACCCGGCCCTGCAGAAGTGCGTTCTGCCAGGAACAAGGGCTCCATGTAGGGATCTGCCCCTAACTGGTTCGGTGACCTTGGAAAGTCCTGGAATTTTACGATGTAACAATTCTTATGGGAATTCATTGTTTTACGCACAAGGAAATGAGATTCTAATGGGTCAACCTTCACTTAAGATCATTCGGTGTGAGGAAGGTCAGATCTAGAAGTGCAGGATTCATGGTTTCCAGAGAAATGCCCTTTCTTCTCCCTCTCCTCTGACCTCAGTGTGCCCATCTGTCCACGCAGGGATGGAGCAGGCTCAGGGGTCTAATCGGTGCACAGATGTGCTCTGCCAAAACTGATTTATAAAACCCTCCCCTGTGAGTCTGTGTGGAGAATCAGTCTCTCATACGGATCTCACACTTCCCATTTCACCCTCTGTGGATCCCATCTGCCCTGTACCTGTCTGCATGGACCCCCAGCCAGAAGAGTCCTAGATCCCCCCTAACCTTCAGTGTCTGATCCTGTGTGCTCTCTCTTCGGGTTTTACACAAGAGACAGGATTTCTGATGAGAAAAGAGAATCCTTTGGGCTGCCTTTGTCCCCTTTTGGCAGAAATACCACCCATCAAATCATGAGGGAGTAAGAAATCACAAAAGTTTAGTCATCTCAGCCCAAAGAGGCCAAAGTCTGACTAAAGACAGACTCAGCTTATTAAACAGAACTTGTAGAAAAACACCCTGCAAGATTAAGAGGGTGAGCCCCTTCCGGGTGAGGAATAAAGGGCCCCTTTCAGCTCACACTCTCCCCTTTGGGGAGAGTCTGCACCATCACACATTGCTGAGTGCTCCAGGCTGGAACACCATGTTTTCAGCGATGGCAGTGGCCCGGGGGACCCATCCGAAGCTCAGCGCTGGGAGGAGTGACACTGGCTACAGATACTGGGTTGGCCTCAAGTGAAACAATGACTATGCATGCTTTAGGGAATTTTACTAAGTGTGAGATCACCAGGCTGAGCGGGGCTCTCTTTACACAATGTGTTATCTACACCGGGGAGCCCGCAGAGCCCATGACTCCAAACACCCAAGGGAGCCGTTACTGGGCCCCACAGAGTGGAGCTCCTTCTCCAGCCCGGCAGTGTCCGTCCCTGCCCATAGAAGCCCGGGCTCACACCCAGGAGGGATTGCACCTCGCGTTTCTCTGCAGTGGAACTGCGAAATGCTGCGTGGTTTGCTCTGTGAAGGACGTGTGTGGCCCAAGTGACAAAATAGGGATTCCATGATGCCCACCTCTCCCTTTCATTTCCTCAGTTATTCAACAAATGCTATTGTCGAATAATGCCTCTCCCTTGCAGTGCTTTCATGTTCAGGGTATATGGATGGACACATCAAGATGAAAAATCTGTTTTATTTATGCAGTAGTTGGGTTGTTCTGTTACCGATCCCATGAAGGTCTACATTTTACCACGATCCCAGCTGTCTGACAGTCCTGTTGTTGGGATTTTAAGGGCTGCTGAGGGTCTAGCACACTTTGCTCTTACTTCCTGTTCTGTAAAGTTCATGTTGACATTTCACTGCCAATGTGACGACTTTTACAGGGCCTCACGAGTGGGCTGAGGCTGTTGTCACCGGTGTGGACTGGTTATTGCAGGAGTGGCTTAGTTCTGAAGGAGCACATGGGTCCCTCTTCCTTTCTGTCCTGACCGTCTCACCACGTGATGCCTCTGCCATGACACGACATGAGAAAGCCCTCACCAGACCTCCCTTGGCAAGGTCCTAAGGCCTTTGTAGTGTGACCACCCTTCCCAATTCAGCAGGCTTTTCCGAGCGTCTTGACACCCACTCTGCTCTCAGTGAGGTAGACCCTTAACATCCCTCATTTCTTTCTCGTGGCCCATGTTCATGTCCTGCCTCCCCAGCCTGGAGAGCCCTGTCTTCTTCCCCGGCCCCGGTGGATGGCACCCCACCACTGGAGGCGTGACTCAAGGTCACCTCCTGTGTGCAGCCTCTGCTAACTGCGAGCCCTCTTCTGGACTCTAGATCCTCCAGTTCACATTTTACTATTTAGCAATTAGTCTTTAAGGGCTTGACATGTTGATGCCTTTCTCCAAATGACTCATCATCTCCTGGGGCCAGGATCTGTGGAGTGTACCGAATCATGTTGGCTTTCATGTCCTGCGGTAGAGTGTATTTTACTGGACCCTGCTGCCCTGCATTACACTGCACTGTACTGAACCAAGTCTCTGGTTCTTTTGGTTGATTGTATTTAGGTACAAATACATAAAACTCATACTGAGGCTTAATTCCCCAGGGTAATGGTGTTGAGGTGTTGAGGGAGATGGCAGCTCTTGAAGGGGACTCGTGCTTCTCCTGTGGGAGTGTGTTACTCTCCTGGACAGTCCAGGGAGAGAGGTTGTTGTAAGTGAACCTGGAGCTTCCCTGGATCTCTCTTTTGCATACACATGCCAGTGCTGTGCTCTTCAACCTCCAGAACTGTAAGCTAAATGAACTTCTTTTCTTTATCAGTTTCTCAGCTTCAGGTGCTTAGTTACAGCACTAAGACAAGTAGATTCTGCCCTACCCATATTTCCCCATCAAATACAATGCAGTGGGACTCAGTTGTCACTGTGGGACTCCGCTGTCTCAAAGATAAACAAAAACTGAACTTTGTTAATAGACAAAGATATTCGTCACTAGCAGTATTTACCCTACCTTTGAGAATCCATGTATTTCCTGCAAATTTTCAGGAACAAGGATTATTGTAGTCTTTTGGGCTACATATTCATACCCATTTGAAAATATTTGTTCAATAAATGACTTTTTTCAGTCCTCTAGTAATCTGATCTTAATGGAGGAAAGACAATTTAAACAAAAAATCGGAGAGGTTCGAGCATGTTCAAGGAAAAGATGTCTTCCTGTCAGGTGCTATGGTTTCACACACATGGACACAGAAGAAAAATCACTTGATACTTGTCAACATGGAAGAGACTTTCCCTGGAAGAAACAGGAATATGGGGCTTACCCTTTTGGCAATGATTGCAACTTGAAACCCAATGAACTAAAAATCTGCTCCTTTCAGGATATAAATTGGCTGTCAAGAATCTGTGTACCAAATGACCATGTGCTGCACATCCTCTGCTCAGTCCTGTGTGCCATGCATTGTAAAGCATTACCTCATATCCCATAATCATCATGTGTCACATGTGAGATCCATAAAACACATTGCGAGTGTCCCACTCGATATGAAAGTGATCCAAGTCTAATTAGCTTATTTTACAGACTGCTTCTACTTCTCGTCCCACAATACGCAAACATTAGAAATTAAATATCAGTCAAAATGATTAAATATTCTATTACAGTAAATCATAATAGCTTAGTTTGCTCTTCTTTGGTTATCTGTACTGTTAGTCTGAATTTATGTCCTTCTTGTATTTTAACATCACTTTGGAGCAATTTAATAAATGATACAATAGACATTCATTTTCCTATTGAGCAGAGGCTGGAGCTGTGAATTACTGCATGTGGGTCACTCACCATTTTAATTCACCATTAGATTTCCCAGAGTCAAAGGGTCTATCTTGCTTCACTACAGAGCAAAAGTTAAACACCCTTTCATTCTGGAGGATCCACACATGCTAGAAAAACATAAAGAAAAGAACTGAGCTGATTTTCCTCAGAAATCTAGGAGACACTAAGATTTCCCAACACTGGGGATTTGTGCTACTCCAAGGAATGTCAGAGCCAGCCCTTGTCAGGACACAGAAGGAAACGCATGGGATGGCTTACGCTCCATTTTTGTTCTAGGGCTCCGGATCCACAGAGCTCAAAGGAGGATGGAGCTCTGGCCTGTGACTTCGTACCTGTCCTCATTCACCAAGGGCACAGCCTTGTGAACACACTCCTCTGCCCACATCCACTCCCCTCTTTTTCTGACGCATGCCTGACATACCCTTTATTTTTCCCATGTGCCTTGGAGTCTGGAATAACTGTGGCTGGGTGGGTTGGAGACTCCGTGTCAAGATTAATTACATTCTTCTTGCCTGATTTGGAAGAAGTGGATGGAAGTGGGCCTCTCAGGGAAACTTGTCGTAGTGAAATACAGAGAAGAAAGAATAAGAAGTCTTCTCCTCAGAGCTCCCCGCTCATTCCTATTTCACAAGCAGGGGGCTTCGTGCTTCCTGAACCAACACCCTCAGCATGGGAGTTGAACTTGTGGGTTTCAGCAGTGTGGAGCTCAAACTTTTACTGAGGTAGACAGCTGCTGCTACCCAGGGCTGAGGCCGACTACCACGCTATGCCGCCATCTTGCCAGGGCAGCTGACTCTATGAGGTCACCCCGGGCAGCCTGCTGAGAGATACCCAGGATCTCACGGTGGAGAAGCCCTCAGCCTTCCCAGAAGAGAGCAAAGGAAAGGAAACTCTAAGAAGATTTTGCCAGCTTGGGTTGTAATTTCTTCCCTTTAATGACAAGTTTTTGTAATGTTTACTCATTTTTCCCATTTTTTTTTTTTCCCAGAAAAGGTTATATCTCTGCCTCCCAGGGTTTTACAAGTAACGCTGACACATTTTTGAAGCAGCTGTCATTAAACAATACTTTCTTTTCTCCTAGTTTTCATCATGGAGTTAGCCTTCATAGATGTGGGACATATGAAATAGTTTGCCTGCGGTTTTGAGATCATATTGAGGCAACAGAAACAAAGGGAAAGGGTGGGGAGTCATTAATGCTATTCAACTGGAATTCTCTCAAGACGGACACACTCCCTCTAAAAAATTACCCTGCACTTCCTTAGCACAATTCCTTTTGGCTGTCATCAGCTTTATCGCTTCTCTTCTGAAATAATCTGAAATATGAATGATTTTACCTAGCAAATACTGTAGAATAAGTGTGGAACCATGCTTTGAAAATAATAGGTAGCCAACAGATTGTTCCAGAATGAAGGAGATTCAATTGTGGTTTTTACTGGCATGGCTTAGCAGAGATGAATTCCAATAAATGGTTCTTTTTGTGTCCTTCAAAATAATATTTGTTTCTTCCTAATGCCTGTTCTTTGCATTAAATTGTATAGGGTAAAAATGAGAAAATAAAAACTACCCATAATCCTCTCATGGCAATGACAGTTTTTTGATGTATACTTTTTAGCATTTTTTGCTACAGACTCATGTATGTGTAGTCATTCCATGTACATATGTATGGAGGGTATGTCTTCTGATTCTTTTCCCCCGAATATTATATTATGAGTATTTTTCCAAATCATTCATATTTTTCCAGGATGTGACTTTACTGAAAAATCATATAAATATTTTACAAAAGATTTAATCATTACCATTGTGGTGGTCAAGAATACTTCTAATATTTTAATATTATAAATACCAACTCTGTGAACTCCATA
This sequence comes from Chinchilla lanigera, assembly GCF_000276665.1. Taxonomy (NCBI): domain Eukaryota; kingdom Metazoa; phylum Chordata; class Mammalia; order Rodentia; family Chinchillidae; genus Chinchilla; species Chinchilla lanigera. Next base: position 5,259,544 of record NW_004955409.1, read on the forward strand.
TATAAAATCTCTTTATAGTTTGTTTCCTGATTGATTTCTGTTATTGAAATTACAAAATACAGGGGTACTGGCAATTTAAGACATTTTTATGATGGATGATATGAAGCGTAAGGAAAAGTAACAGAAGGGGCTGGGGATTTAGCTCAGCGGCAAAAGTGCCTGCCTGGCAAGCAGAAGGTCGTGAGTTCGGTTCCCGGTACCGGAGGAAAAACAAACAAACAAAAAAACAAACAAAAAAAAGAAAAGTAACAATAGCACTGATGCCCCTTCGCCACCAAACAGCTCTAACACTCTGCAGGGCCGCATGCTGCGCAGGCGCCGCCCAGCCTCTCCTCCACGGCCCTTCTTGCTGGAATGACCCCGTGGCTGCTTCGGGCGCCTCTGACTGCTGCATGTCTTCCCACGGACGCCCCTCGGATTCCCCTCCCACAATGTGGAAGGAGAGGGAGGAAGCTCACCTGGATAAACGCCCCTTCCTTTCTTTTCTCTTTCTGCGTGAACAGTTCCCGGAAGTGATTCTCGGGGGCTTAGCCCACTTCCTAACACACTAAGTGGTTGGGTGTCCCTTCCTAGTGCTCCCCATTCTCCAGTGGTAGGAGCTCCTGAATGACCTCGTGTCCTGTGTCATAGTATCCATGCCCTTCTGCTTGAGTGTAGACTGGAGCTAGTGACTCTCTTCCAGAAAAAGAGTACAGTGACAGAGACGGAGTGCTCCTCCCCAGAGGCTTCCGCGTGCTTACTGCCCTTGCTGTACCCTCTTGCTGCCCTCCTTCCAAAAGAAGCAAGCTGCCCCGTCCTCAGTAGCCCCACGGAGAAGCCCGAAGGAACAGTGTGATCAATCAACAGCCAACATCACTTCTATACTTTCATCTCAAGTTTTTAGATTATCTTTTTGTACCTAGGTCCTTTTGTGTTTTTCGTATGGCGTGAACTAAGGGTCAAGGCTTGTATTTATCCTTGTGAATGTCAACTGTTCCAGCATCCTTTGACAGGACTGTCTTTTCTTTATGACTTACCTGGGCGCTTGTATCAGAAACCTATAGTCAGTATAGAAGTGGGTCTACTTCTAAACTCTTTTGTTTGTCCCACTGGCCTATGTATGTATCTTGTTACCAAGAGCACACTGTCTGCATTACTTAACTACATTGTAAGTCTTTTAAATTTGAGATCGTTCTTCCAAAATTGTTTGGGAAAATTTCTGGTTCATCCAAGATTTTGCAGCCCATTCCTACCAGCTCCTCCTCTTTTAACTAAAAATCCGTTGATGTCACACCACGAGCATATAACGTTATTAAAAGGTATGAAGAAAGGAAGGTGGATATCCTAAAGCCCAGGATGGAAGGGAAGATGAAGGGGTGAACTGCACCACCTTCTGCTCCACAGAGCCAACAGGCCCAGCCAGGAAAGTTCAAAATAAAAGCCAGTTTCCCCTCATCAAAGAATGGGAAAAGGGCGACCTCACAACAGAGGATGCTTTTGGCAATACCCGCCCCACTCCACTAGAACACCCATGGGAAGAGGCAGACTGAATGTCCTGGTTCTGCTCTGGATGGGGTCTGCAGGCCGGCTGGAGGCTGATTTTTCATTCTCTACCCAGTGGAAGAAAAGGGTGCGCTATCTCTCGTGCCAGGGGAGTATGTTCAGGGTTTGGGTGAGCTGAGCTCCAGGCTCCTGGGAAGCAATAAGAGTTAAAGATGCGGCGTGGTCACCACTAGTTGGAAAAGACACAGGCAGAACCGTGGTCAGAGTTGGGGGTTTCAGTGCTCCACTCTCAGCCACTGACAGACTTGGAAGACAGAAAACTATTGTGACTACTCAAGGTCCTTTATATTTTTTCCTAAAAGTTTTGACTCAGTCTTGCAGTGTTTGCATAAAATTCTGCTTAGATTTTAATTGAGGTTGTTTACTTGTAAGTTGCAGATCTATAGGTCCATTTATGAAGAACTGACCTCTTCACATTGTCTTTTACTCTTTCTGCTTATTTAGGTCTTCTTGCATTTCTTCTATCGATAGCTCATAATTCTCATGTACAGGTCCTACACAGATTAAGTTTACTTCTAGGTATTTCAAATTTTTGATAATACTTTCAATGTTGTTTTAAGATAAAAATGTCTGTTTTCATTCTTGGAGGATATCTTTTAGTGGCTCCACAATTTTATGTGAACAATTTTGTTGCCATTGGTTAGTACCCTAAAGATGTTGCTTCACTGTTTTCTTGCTTCCGTAGTTTCTGCAAGAAGTCAGTGTTCATTTTCATCAGCATTCCCTTTGTACATAATGTGTCATTTCTTTGGGAAGATTTAGTGCTTTTATTTTTTTTTTTCAGCAATATAAGCATAGAATTATTTGATTTATTTTTTCTTGCATTTTCTAATCACCTTCAATCATAAATATAGCTTTCTCCAAAATAAGAAAAATTTTGGTTATGATTACTCAAAAAATTGTGTGCTTTCTGCTCCTTTCACTCTATGACTTCAAATGTGTGCATTTGAGACTTTTGATATAATCCCATAAGTCTTATAAGCCCTGTTCATTTTTTTCAGTCTTTGGTCTTTTGTTTTTGTATTCTTCATATTGAATAATTTCTACTAATTGAAATTCAAGTTTTCTCTATCATCTCAATTTTTGTGTTTACCTCATCTGGCGCATTTTAAATTTTAGTTACTATAGTTACTAATTTTAGAATTTCCTTTTTATTCTTTTTTTTACAGTCTCCACTTGCACAACTTCTTACTTGTTATGAGAATATTTTTCTGTTCTTCACTGGTTAGAATTATAACACTTGTTTTAAAAAAATTCTTGTCTGCTAATTCCTACACCTACATCACCTTAACATTCTATTCATTGTCTTTTTCCCTGAAACTTGCTCACATTTTACTGTTTCTTTGTATGCTAAGTATTTTGGATTGTGTGTTGACTTTGGATTTTGATATTTCTGCAAAGGGAGTGTGTGTGTGTGTGTGTGTGTGTGTGTGTGTGTGTGTGTGTTTTATGGGCAACTAACTTTCTTGGACTCAAACTCCAATTATGTCTCTTGGATGAAAATTCAAATTGCACTTCAGTTCTTTCAGTCTTTGCTGACTTGGTTTCAGTCTGTGAAGTCATGCAAGTTTGCAGGCAAGGCAGATATTGGGGAAGACTATGTATATAAAAGTTGTTCTTCTGTCTCTCTCTTGGATTCTCTCCTTTTTAGAAGTTTCTTCACATTTTGCAGCAGCAAGGTTAACCTGAACTCTGTATTCTGTTTCTGGATTTCTCTCAAAGTTTTAGTTGCACAATGCTGGCTGTCACCTGTCTTCAGACTAAGAGCCATAATGTTATGGTTGGGATCCAATATGGCTCTGGCAAAGGCTCACAGAGTTAAAAGCATTGGCTGCTGATGGGCCTTTGGGGAGTGACTGGATCATGAGGGTTCTGGGTTCTCCAGAGGATTAATCTGCCCACAAGTTTATAGGTGAATGGACTGTTAAAAGGTGGGGTCCAGTTCAAAGGAGTGGGGTCACAGGGGCAGGATCTTGGGGACCATATCTTCTCCTTGGCCCTGGCCTTTCTGGCTCTGTTGTCTCACTCTGCTTCTTGGCTGCCACAGAATTAGCAGTTCTCTTTGCCACTTGATGTTTCTAACTCACAAGGAAGCCAGCTAACCATGGACTGGACCGCCTGAAACCACCAGCCAAAATAACACTTCCTCCTTTAAGTTGCTTTTCTCAGGTGTTTGGTTACAGTGATGACAAGCTAACACACATAAGAAATGGGAAACTCAGCTTGTGACATTTTCTTGTTTTACTTGTTAACTCCCATCCAGAATCTGCCTGACTTTATTCATACTCCAGTTCTTTAGATAACATTTTTGTATTTTTTTATTCAGAGCTTATTGTTATCTGTGAAAAGTCTGCTCAGTAAGAGCCTATTAACTACACTAAAAATGAAATGTCCAATAATACACTTTTAATTAAAAAATCCAAGCCAGGTGTGGTGACACACACCTGTAATCTCAGTATTTGGAAGGTTCAGACAGGAGGATCATGACTTTGAGGTCAGCCAGGGCTACCGAGTGAGTTTGGGGCCAGCCAGAAATACACGGCAAAACTTTGTCTCAAAAATAAATCAATTCTATAGTTTTTACTAGTATATGGAATTATAATGGGTTTTTGTATAAAGACCCATGTCCTATATCATTGCTAAATTTGCTTTACTGTTCTAGTTACTTTCTCATAGATTTTTAGTATATTCTATATATCAATTTTATCTGTGACAATTTTACATTTCTTTTTCAGTCTGTATATATTTCATTTGTTTTTTCTTGCTTAACAATACCAGGTACAAATCCAATACCATATTGAATACAAGTAGAAATAAATTTCCTTTTCTTAGGCTTGATCTGAATTAGGATAAAAATATGTGCTATTCTGTTCTTACATGTAAAGTTTGTGGATGTTTTGAGGATATTCTCTTTTATTCCTACTTTGTTGAAATTATACTTTAGTGTTTAATGTTGTCAACTACCTTTTTTTGACTCTTTTGAGACATGAGTTTTCTCCTTTAATCTGCCAGTATTGTGAATGATATTGATCCTTCAACATTAAATCCACTTTCCAGCCCCGGGATGAACTTGGGAATGGATTTATTTGGTCATGATGTGTTTTCCCTCCCGCATTGTTGGGGTTGGTTTGCTAAGATTTTGTTGAAGATTATGGCTTCAGGTTTCTGAGGGACATGTGCCTTTATTTTCTGTATGGTCTTTGCTTTTGTTATGAGGCTAATGATGAGCTAATAAAGTGATGAGAATTGTTTGATCCACTTTTATTTTTGAGTGTGTTTTTGTAGGATTATTAATTATGTGTTTTGTAGGATATTACTTATGTATTATTATACTAGTGCTTGATGAAATATTTCAGTGAAGCTATTTGCACCTGCTATTTTCCTTTATGAAATATCTTAGATTATAAATTTAATTTATTTAATGTTCTCTTCAGCCTTTATATTATTCTTTGCCTCAGTTTGGTAATTTATGCCATTCAAGAAATCTTTCCATTTCATTTAAATTGCCATATTCATTGGCACAAAGTTACTCATAATATTTCCTTAACCTTTCAATGTCTGTAGGATATTTAACAATTTCCATCATTATATTCTTGACATTGGCAACTTATGTTTTCTCTCCTTTTATCTTAAAGAATGCTGAATTTATCCATAACAGGCGCTTGGGAATGTTCAAAATATTGAACCACACCTTGGGCTAGCAAGTTCTCTGTGGCCGAGGGAATGTGCTCAGTTAGGGACACAGATGTGAGCTGTTAGCAGTTAATATTCCCAGCAACTGGGGGATGGGTGCATGGGCTCAGCTGAGGAGATCTTGGCAGAGAATAGCATTATCGCTTTTAGAAGAGAAAACACATTTTGAATGTGAGATAAAATTTGAGCAAAAGCAGGGTGTTAAGTACAAAGAGATTTGTAGAGACCATATGGAATTTGGTTTGGGAAGGGACAGAGGGCAGAAAAATTAATGTGGAAAGGGCACAAATTAGTGCCAAGTAACTTGGGTTCCCTGAGTTCCTGGGAGCCTAGAAAAATACTAACTTCAGTCTAGAAATAGCGACAAGTCAGCCAACTAACTATATCAACTCTGTGTATATGTGTTAATTATCTTATGCTCATGAGCACTAGCCTAATGGATATATATATATATATGTATATATATATATTTTTTTACTCAATAAGTAAGAGTATACCTCTTGATCAGCCTCCTGATTAATTTTAATATATTCTCAAATCTTAAGTCTGGAACTAAAAACTTTGTTCTGAAAAAACAAATTTGCTACTGTGTATTTTAGACAGGTTTTAAACAGATAATTCTCTCTTAAAAGGAAAAAGAATATCTTATAATGCTTTTCTTGATACCCACTTGGGAATTCACATGTAATTATAGTATTTTTCTTTCACAAAGTACCCAAAAGTGAATGTGTCACTCAAATATGGTTTCTCTCTCATTGCCCGCAGTTCTGTTGTTCCACACTAGATGTGAAGGTCTTTAGTTTCCTCCTGGTCTTTGCCAGGAGCAGAGTCTGTTTCTGATATTTAGAGGGTGTCTCTTGTTTCCTCTTTAATTACCCAAAATTCCTATTCTTCTTGCCATCAGAATCTGTTCCCAAGAATATATCTCAAGGAAGAAATGCTGCCTATCCATGGCTTATCCCATCCAGGTCAATTTGCAGGTTTACTAGGAATCTTGCCATCAGAATCTGTTCCCAAGAAACTCAAGGAAGAAATGCTGCCTATCCATGGCTTATCCCATCCAGGTCAATTTGCAGGTTTACTAGGAATCAACACGGTGAGGAAGATGCCATCATAATTAGCTGGTAAGTATAATTGCCCACAAATCTAGTTCTCCAAAGCCTCTGCATGTCATTGACCTACTGGCTAAGTTGTGCCCAGGCTCTGCCTGTTTCCTGCTTTACCTGAGCAGGGAGACCTCAGAATTGGCCCATGTAAGGAACATTGAACTCATCACCTGCCTTCCACAGTCTCACATCTCTGTCCTCCTCCATTCTTCATTTCTGTTCATCCCCAGCCAACCAGACCCGAATCTCAATCAGCTTTACCTTTCTCCCTTCCACTGCTTTTCATTTTCAGTCACCCACCCAGCCGTGATGGGTCCACCATGAAATCGTGCTCTTTCTATTCATTTTCACGTGTGCTGCTACATTCTTGGAGGATATTCTCATTTCCCAGCCCCAGATGCTGTGTTAGCCTCCTGACCTCTGTTCTTATAAGATTTCTATTCTCCAGTCCCGCCTACATGGTGACAAAAAATTAATTTTCTAAATCATACTACTCCCATGTTCTAAATTCTTTAATGATGTGTATTTCCTTACAATCATCCATCTTCTGGCCTCAAATAGCCTTTTTTCTTGTATCTTCTCCTGTATGCAACCCACCCTGTTTCACTCCCGTTGTAAGTAGGTCTTCCTTTGGCCTTTCTTGTGCAAAAGTTCCTCCCCGAAAAAGAGAAAAGAGCTCGGATATTCACCCAAGTTTTCAGCTCTCAGCTTAGTTTCTCTTTTCTTTATGAAAACTTTCTGGCCCATTTGGCACAGAGGTTTCTCTCTGTTCTCTGAACATCTATAACTCGAGATATCTGTCTACTTAGTACCGTTTGCCTTATATTGTTAGTTCCCTTTCCTTGAGGTGCAGGGTGCTATGAGACATAACAATGGCCTGGGGTTCTTCTGTTGAAAGTGGATCTCAGACAGTGCCTTTATTTTGTGGAGCAAATGGCAGAAGCTAAGAGAAGGGGAAATCACTCAGCCTATCCAAATGTTGGTGGCTAAAGAATCTGTTGCTATTTGATGTGACAGTGTCCAGAGGAAGATAGGCCTTCAGGTGTGCACAAGAAGGACTAACTCTGTACACACACACCTATAAGTCTTTTGGGGATAATATCTTTCACCTCTCAGTGCCCACGCCAAGCAGGACTGTGACTGTAAGGAGTCTGTCTACTAAGGTAGCCTTTTGTCTTTAGTGTGTCTAGATTGTAACACCCCTATGTTCCCAGTTCCTATGGCTCTATCATGGTCTGTGGTGGCGATTCCAATATGTGGATGTATCCCAGTGATGAGGCAAGGAGACCCATTGGGGTTTGAGAAAAATATAAAATGAAAGCAAAACAAATATACGCACACACACAAAATCCTCCTTTAAACTTTTACATTGTTGGTATGTTTTATAATGTGCACGCAAGGTAGGATTGCCATACAATAACCACTGCTTAGCAATGGCAGTGCTAGAGTCGGAAGTATCCTGTGAGTGAGCCTAAATCTCACATCTCCATACCCAGTATACTTCAGGGAGCTGAATGCTTTAAAAATAGAGATTCCTAGACCCGGTGGGAGACCTACTGGGTCAGCACTGGGTAAGTGTCTGTTCAGTTGAAAAGCACATCCTGAAGCCCTACCTAGGGCTCCACTCAAATCTGAGCCCCTCGTTCTCTGGTAGAGGAAATCAAGACCCTTAGAAGTACAGTGACTGGTAAGGCCATGGCGAGTGCATAGCTGGAGTCACCTCTTCTGTCTTTGATCCTTTGCTTATTCTTCCCCTTTCAGGTGGCTAATTTTCAAGCTATGGACAGAGATTTGCAGCAATTCCCAGACTCTCCCTTCTCCCATTTTATCACTCTGGAACCTTCCCAGGGGTTTATTATCTGTGGAATGATGCCCAGTATGATGTCATGAACGTCGTTGCTAGCAGAATCCTGCAGGAATCGAGAAAGTTCAAGTTGTAGCACAAATGGCTTGGGGTCCAGATGGAACTCACAGGAAACAAACGAAGGCTGTGAAATCATGCCTACTAGGACTGAAAAATGCAAAGGTGCTTGAGGTTTTGCAGGTGCAAGAAGCACAGATGAAAGGCCTCTCGGAAGTCCTCGGTCCACAGAGGTGAGGGAGTGCAAGGTCCTCACCAGTGAAACAGAAAACGGAGAATGATGAATATTTGTTCTTTATTTCTCTGTAATGAATGACCTCACAACTCCATGCCTTCACACACCGCACTTATTATCTCCCTGTTTCCTTGGGTTGCCACTTGCTCCACTCCCTGCCTTGGGCCAAACGCTTCTCACAGCTGCAGTGTCCGCTGGGCTCGTGGTTTCACTTGAAGACTTGCAACCCCATGGGTGCGAGTGTTAGCAGCATTTAATTCAGCGAGTGCTCTTGGACTTTGGGGGGGGGGGTGTTGGTCCTCAGCCCCTTGCCCCAGAGTGTCACCATAGCTGAGCATCCACATGGAGATCAGGAGAGCAAGACAGCAAAAACAAGATGAAAATCCTGTCCTCTCCACCACACACTGCTGGAGCGACTCACTCGATCCCAGCCTCACACAAGGGGAGGGGATGATCCCAGGGTGTGAGTTCCTCACAGCCAGGATCACAGCCCCCCTTAGGCTGCTGCCACAATGAGTTTGAACATTCGTTTGTGGGCGGGATAGGTGGAGGCGTCCAGCAGGAACGCGGATGTCTGGATGGAAGCTCTGGGGAAATATCTGAGGTGGAGATACAGCTCTGAGAGTTAATAGTATGTTATAAGCAGTGGGTGAAATCATGGGAATAGATAAAGTCAGCCAGGAAAAACATTTTTTGAGGTCTCCACTAATTACTAGTGTCCACTAATTACTAACTTTTAGGAGAAAATTAAGATAGAAAGTAAAAACAAAAACAGATGTAGAAAAAGATAAATGTCACTATCCAAGGCTGTTATCACTCCTAACTTAACTAGACTTTCAGATCAGCCATGGAAATTGGAGTTTGGGTATGGGGCATTTCCTGGTATAATTAGAACATTATTATGATCCTGAGAAAAAGTTCATTCTCCATAAAAATTTCTTGATGTGGGTGACTAATTGAAACCTGGAAAGTCTCCTGATGGAGAAAAACCAAGTCTAGTTTGCTGTCCAACAGTTTTAAATCAGAGATCAGGCAGATCTTCGTATTTCCAAGTTTGAGGGGGCTGGGTATTATAAATATTCATATAGTATGATTAATCATAGTCATTTAAAGAACAACTTCCATAGGCCCACGATATCCCTCCTCTCCACACCCAGGGAGTGTCACAGAAACCTCAGAGAGCTAGACTTATGTCACAGGGAAGGACAGGGAAACGCCTCAGCTCTCTCCTCTGGGTTCTGATCTATTCTCTCTCGTATTTTACCTCCTGCTCATCCCTTCCTTCTGGAATGTTCTTCTGAGACTTCTACACAGCCAAATCCGACCCTCCTTGCAAGCTTCTGCTCAAATCCCATCTCTTCCATTAAGTTTTCCTGACTGGACCTGCCCACCCCACCTCTTGTCTCCCTGAGCTCATTCCTGACCTGGTGACACCCAGTTTGGACAGGAACTCCCAAGCCGTTTTCTATGCTAATTTCTCCTACACCAGGAGTTGCTAAACTACTGCTCTCAGAACAAACTACACCCCACTGCCTATTTTAACATGACCTATAAGCTATGGATACTTAATTGCATGTTTAAATTGTTGGATGAGATTATATATGAAAATTAGATGAAATTAAAATTTCAGTGCTCATAGGTAAAGTTTGATTTTTGTCCATGAATTGCTTGAGAAAATTTGCTTCAATCTGCCTCTTGGCTCGTGAAGTCTGAAATGTTTATTATCTGTCACCTCTTGGAAGTTTGCTGATATGCAGTCATTTGCTCCCTCCCGAGAAAGGGTGTGACCCCTTGGGACAGGAAATAGTACTGACACTATCTGGTGGCTTCCTCAGGGTCTAGTCTAGTGCGGAACACAGAGCTGGTGTTGGGTAAACACCAGCTGAGCGGAGCTAAGAGAGAATGTGTTTTTAATTTGTGATGGATGCATTGTTATATCTTTTCTTGCTGGCCAGGCCTCTTCTTTATTCCCTTCTGCTGTTGGGCTGGTATCTGTTATGTCTGGTAGAAAAAATGACAGGGAATCTACCAGGGTGGGTCACAGAGCTCATGGAAAAGGCAAAGTGAAATGAAGTCTGGGAACCAGAGCTTTTGTTTTGGGTGGAGAGGAATTGATTGCTTTGGGGAATTGAGGTAATGAAAGTTATTTCAATAACATAATTCACCATTATACATGTTCTCTGCCAGAAGCACAGCTAGGCAAACCTCACCCAGCGACGCCATCTGCAACATGCAAGAGTTCAACTCTGAACGATGAACAAATTCTCCATCCTGTTCAGTAAAGACAAAGCTCCGTGTACCCCATGGCTTTGAGGGTGTGGAAAGCACCGTATGGACAGAGACTAGAGGGAAGCCCAGAAATAAAAACAGTTGTGTTAGACCGGTGGGACTGTAAGAAAATACTTTTTTTAAAACTTGAAGTGGTTAGACTATTTGTACAATGAATAAAATTTTCTGAAAAGTAATGGAAATGAAAAAAATTCTCATTCCTTTCCCAGCATATATCCATTTTAGCCCATTTAAAAAAAAAATAGTTTTCACCTCACCCTTTTTTCTCCTTACAAAATCACAATTTTGGGGCTGGGGATTTAGCTCAGCAGCAAAGCGCCTGCCTGGCAAGCGCAAGGTCGTGAGTTCGGTTCCCTGTACCGGAGAAAAACCAAAACCAAAACCAAAAACAAAAACAAAACAAAATCACAATTTTACACTGAAGTGCAAGTTGCTTAGGATGGTGGGTCTAAAATACAGATGCAAAAGGACGTGTTTTTCCTAAAAAGAATACCTGCTCATCCTTAAACCTTCACCTCTCTGGAACTGTAAAGCGGGAAGGACGTCACTAGCATTTTACTTATCACAGTGTCTGCACAAAGCTGAGGCTCAACACATGGTCCTCAGCAATTTAGAAACCTTGTGCTTGCTCTAGGCCTTAGGATTCTTGTGAGCTGAAATGGATCCTCCTTCTGGTGGAAGCTTCAGCCTCCTGCACAGTGTCAGGCATAGGGAACTTGGATTTCAATAAAAAGTGGTGAAAGAAATAAATGAACTAAACAAACAAAGGGAAAAGAAATGAGATGTAGATAGAAGTGCTATGATGACAATCAGACAACTTAATTCTGCCTTCAAGTCTTCAGAGCTAAGATTTGTTCATTTACATTGCCTTCCAAGACAGAGTAATGGGACTCCTCATGCATAATCAAGCAGTTGGACAGACCAATGCTCGTTCAATGGCTGGAAGGTTGTAGACCCTTCTTTAACAGGATGAAAAGGAAGAGTGGGGTGAGATTGTGAAGTTACAATCACTTTACCATAGCACAAGAAAGTTCATCTGTTTGTGTGTTCATTCAACAAATACTTACAGAGTGCCAAGCTTGTATGAGCAATTATCCCACATGATAAGGGTGTGACTGAGAACTAGAATTGAAGCAGGAAGGCAAGAAAGTTGACTATAGCAGCTCTCCTATTCCCTCTGTTTCCTGGGAGAAGGACCAATGCAGCTAGGATTGATTCACTCAAAAAACATCACCCTGAAGGGAATCTCTATTTGTTTATGCTATCTCTACTGCAGAACTACAGTAATCCCTGTTTTATCTCAGAGTCAAGTTCAATGAAACATCTCATAAACTGATGATACTTTTTTTGGCTTAAATTGTCCCAGAGTTGATCTTATTGGTTCTGACAAAGAACTCATGCTGATACACATATTTATTTATTCAAGAGATAAAAAGTGATGAAAGTGGTTTTGAAGCTGAAACACCAGAAGTTTCTAAGTGATCAAATGACCAGCAAATTCTTTGTCTTTTGTTACACTTTTTAGGATACTGTGCAAGTTTTCTTGAGTAAGGAGTGCAGCCTTGTTCTTAAGGATCCCTAATATTGTTAGGAAGGACAGTACACTAACTAAAGAAAAAAAATATATGGTTCACCCTAACAGAAGAAGTATCCCAATTGTCAATATCTAATATAGTTCCCAATACATAATAGGCTGGCTATAATTGTGCATCAAAATTAATTACCAAGTGAATGATTCCATTAATAAGTGCATGATGTCTGAATAAGAGGCTAGCATAAGCTGAAAATCCTATGAATGAGGATTAAGCTGAGCAGATTTTCTTTGGATGGGTCAAAATCTTTGTAATGACGAGGTGAGACAAGGAACTTCTAGCTCATAGACTTACATTGCAAACCCTGCTGTGAACCGCGACACACTTAAGGAGATGTGTATCTTGAATCATCTGGCATCAAGAAAACCTTTCTGCAAAGGTATGGACTTTCATCATTTGTTATTGAATATTGTCACTAGCAGCACACTGCTCTAATATAGGGGGCTTGCCCAGATAATGGGGTCATTTCTTACATGTTTAAAAATGCATTTCATTTTCAGTAATCAGGCTCACCTCTCACTTTCACTACAGATATTCCACCATTATGGTTAAGCTATGAGACTTATTTCCCAAGGAATGGAGTATGCAGGCTAGAGCTGCTTCCAGATATGAGGGGGAAGTGGAATCTTTCCTCCACTGGAGGGAGGGACTGAGGCAGGAGATTAGGGCATAGCAGGTTGGCTGGAATAAACCTGTCCATTACAAAGAACCAGAATGGAGGTTAAACCATGGGATGTAACCTGTCAATCATGGGACGCTGTCAAGACATGTGCAGAACAATTTCCGATGGACCAGATCTGAAAAGATACCTTATAAAAGATGACAATCACTGACTTCAGGGCCACTGCTGACTTCCTGCTTCTTAGTGGCCCATCCTGCATGTGGGATGTAGCTTCACTTTTCTTGCCTTTTTTGCACTTCTATTTCTTTTCATTTTTTACTATTTATTCTTTTACTTTAAGTAAAAGTTATGTTTTCACATTCATTGACTGTCCTGGCCAGTTCTTGGGGTGGGACAGCAAGAGCCTGGAAACATCAGAAACCCTGCCATCTGGCAACAGTTTTGGTGAGTCAGAGCCCATAAGGTAAGACCTGACGGGGGAGCCTAGCAGGGCAGCCTGATATGGCTCCTCAGCTGGGGACCGGGAGTCTCACAAGGGAGGTACAAGAGAGGGACCCTGCCCGATCTGAAGCTGTACTTGCCAAGCATACAGGCTTGTCCCACTATGAGCTGGCTTTGATTCTGAAAGCCCTTCAGCAAGGCTGGTACTGTAGGCTTCACTGCATTTAGCTGCACCTCAGAATATTTCCTCTAGCACCTGAATTAATGCTGATGGTCTTGTGCAGAGAGGATTAAGAATATGATCTAAATTCTCAATCCCAGGTAGGAAGTGGAAGAAAATTTAAACTGCCTCCTTCAAAGTTTATCATAGACACCACCATCAAGACAGCAAGTCAAAGGACAAAGACTATGGCCACCTGTGTGTAGTCCAGGGCACACATGGTTTACAAACGTGACTGAGGTTACTAATAAGTAAGAACCTTGGACACTGCCATTTGGACATTTATTCACGAGTTACCAGAGGGAGGCCTGTCCCACAGATAGCAGAATGGCCACCATGGCCTTGTATCTTATCCTGGTCATGAGCGTTGGGTGTTTTTGTTTGTTTGTTTGTTTTTTGTTTTGGGTTTTTTTTTGCCCTGTGGAAATCCGATGGAAGCACTGTGAAGTGATAATTCCTGGCAGGTGCTCTTTGGCCTGCATATCAATTAATGCCTCTCTGTGAGCACTCTTGGGAGTGAGTACTGCTGATGGTTTGCACTGGGATCCAGAGCTGCAGGTGGATCTGCAGTATGCATATGAGAGTTCAATGCCTTACTGCTTTTGCAACTTCTGAGCTGGGTTTTCTTCCCAACTTACACCCAATCAAGATGCATATCATCCCCAAATACTTGCCCAAGAGACTTGGTGGCCATAAGATTCAGGTCTATTTTGTAGCCTTGTCTTTGATTCTCTGCATCTCCACCTAACCCTCAGTGGTCTGTATTCAGATGTCCTCTTTATCCAGGAGTCTTTGCGGTGGGGCCTTTATGTGCCTGTCATGGCTCGTTGGTGTGACTGCTTTGCTGACTGTCACTGGAGTCCTTGTTGCAGTGATCTACACAGACACTCTGCAGGCCCGGCTTGCGATTATTGGGGTGCTCACACTTATGATTATTAGCATGATGGAGATTGGCGGGTTGCAGGACGTTAGGAGAAGGTACATATTGGCCTCACCCGACATCTCTTCCTATTGTTGATATACAACCTTTCCAACACACATTCTTGTACTGCCCACCCTAAGAAAGAAGCCCTAAACATGTTGTTGGATCCATCAGATAAAGACATCCCATGGCCTGGGTTCATTCTTGAGCAGACCCCAGCCTCAGTGCGGTACTGGTGTGCTCACCAATTCATTGTGCAGATTGTTGTAGCAGCCAATAGCATTGCTCATGCCAAAGGCTCCACTCTAATGGAAGGCTTCCTGAAGCTTCTGCCAATGTTTGTTACAGCTGTCCCAGGAGTGATTTCCAGGACACTGTTTGTGATGCTACAGCTTGCACCAGCCCTGTGCATGGCATGAAGGTGTGTGGAAGCACAGCCAGGGGCTCTGTGTGCTTACCTGTGCCTAGTGATGACGCTAGATCCTGTGGGGCTTCAGGGCTTGACGCAGGCAGTGATGAGTGATTGGACTCTGTCTTTAACAGTGCCAGTACCGTATTCACCCTCGAAGTATACACACTCATGTGCTGGAGTGTGAGCTCCTGGGAACTAATGATCATGGGGAGGATACTTGTGGTTTTCATGGTGGTGAGCAGCACAGCGTAGCATAGCATGGGTGCTGATCGTTGTGGAGATGCACGGAGGCCAGACGTACCTTCACACTCAGGGGGCAGCAGATTGCCCGATACCCTAAGTGGTGGCCCTGTTCCCTCACAGGTTCACATCACCACCCTTTGGTCTGCTGCAGGCCATAGTTTAAGTTTCTTTGCTGTCATCTCTCTCCGGGCTGCAACTACTCAGGGCCCTGCATTTCATCAGATTCAGGCCATCACCCTGAATCAAGAATTTGTTACAGTTTCCTTTGACTGCTGTATTTGTTGATTTCTTTCAATCTGAGGGTAAGAGGAAGGGGATTTAAACATGCAGCATATTATTCTAGCAGTCTTATGGACAGACATTGTGGGACCTCTCAGCTTTTTCACCCTCATAGGTAAAAGCTAAAGCTGTTGCTTTCAGGTAACATAAAGGACTTGAGTTAGAGCCCCTCAAAAATTCAGGTAACCTGTCCTGCCTTAAACAAAGTACGAACGCACTGACAGGATGAGTGAGGATACTGATTCCCAGCCAGGGAGCCCTAGGAAGGCTCCACCTGATCTACTGTTTCTTAAGTGGCTAAGGGCACCCCTGAGGGTCCTCCCTTCTCTCCGAGGAGTTAGTGGACCACAGTATGGAGAGTCCCAAGGTGGAGAGAGCCCTAAAAAGGCTCTACTTGTAAAGGAAGACACCTATGCCAACCACCAGAGCTTCGAGCAGAGACATCTGCTTAGTAAGTACTTGACTATCACCAGAGATGCTTTGTGTTCTCAAGAGACCTCATCTTTCTGCAGAGGATGCACACTGAAGGACCCTAGATCCAGTTTTCTCTCTCTGTAGGCCTCAGGGCACTCCATACAAAATATCTTGAAAAGCACCCCACCGAGCCCAGAGACCTCATCGTTAGGCTGTATCCTTCAACAGTGGGAAAGATGTGACCCTGCCAATCAGAAGAAGAAATAACTTATGTAGGTTGGAATACTTGGGTCCAGGATAAACCAGGAAATGGAGGGAGGTGGGTCCAGAAGGGCAGTTTAAATTATGATACCATATTTCAGCTAAAACTTTTCAGCAAAAGGGAGGGAAAGTGGAATGAAATCCCTTATGTTCAGGCTTCTGTGTCGCTTTATCTCTGGAAAAAGCCCAGAAACTAGAGTACTTACAGTGGTCCCTAAGAAAAAAGGAAGTGATGTTGCTGATGATCCTGTCCTCAGATCCCCACCTATCTCACAGGGGCACATGTGGGCCCCTTAGACTGCCCTCCGCAACCATCTCCCCAGTTCTGCCTCCACTGCTGCCTCCCAGCAGGCCTCAGTGGGACTGGGCCCCTCACATCCCATTGAGGAGGACCCCTGGAAGGGAGCTGGCGGGGACAGTTCTTCTCCTCTTGACCCCCTACCCTCACTTGGACATTCCAGAAACAGCTGCAGAGTCATTCCTGTTCTAGGAGTCAGAGGGAGATGAAGGGGACCAGTTCCTCTCAAGATGCTGTTGGTTCTGGGGATGCTGTCATGACTCAAGGCTGCCCAGTTAGTGCTAGAAGCGGGTGCTGGCTCCCCTGGTGTCTTCCTGGTTCATCAGCGTGAGATGAGGCTGGGCGAATATGTCCTCACTTCTAACTTCCAGGGGAGGCCAAGCACTGAACAGGGAGGGTGAGTCCAGCGCCTGTGGTTCCCATCCTTTTTTCATACTCTCGATGACCATCTCCGGGTGTGCCGTGTCCCTCTGGAGGCTGGAAGCTCCAGCGGTCTTGTTCTCGTCTTGGCTACGTGCCCTCCCAACGGCGGCAGGGCCAGAAACACCAGGAGCCATGCAGAGGTGTGCAAGGGAGATTGCTGCTACCTTGGTGCCTCCTCCGCCCTTGTGGCCATGCAACAGTCCAAAATGGGGGTGGGGCTTGCTAACTCAACTCCCAGTGGTGGTTTATCTTCCGGGGTAGGCCACTGTCATTCACTGTAAGGGAAAGCTGGGAGGGAGACCAGTGGGCAGCCTTGCAGCCTCTCAAACCCTAACCTTTTTCCTAGTTCCTAAAAACCATTCTCAAAGAACACAGTGACAAACTCTAAATACCCTACCTGGGAAATGGTCATAACAATCACTCAAATTTTCACAGGACTAAGACTCTACTCTTGTGAATCTCTGGAAGACCTGAGGCTCCTCTTCAAAAAGCAACGCCCCAGGTTGGCTTCCAGTACAGATAAGTAGAGTCACCATAAATACACATTGGTGGCCACAGGCTCCTGATAGGCTCACCAAGCCCTCTTCCGTTACTGTAACTCCTTTGTCATTGCTTACTAACAGGTTTGTCTTAGTCTATCCAGCGAACCATATAATACTAAGGAAGTGAGAGAGGACATAACCCCTGGTCGGTAGGGCCTACAGTCCTTTTCATAAAGAAGTAGCTACATAAAAACTGAAATCTCTACTCCGCCAACAACCCATAAAGAATTATGAGGATTTATGCCAATCAGGGAAATGAGGCAGGAAATTAGGGCATGGCAGGCTAGCTGGGAAACAGGATGTAACCTGTCCATTATAAAGAAGCAGAACAAAAGCAAAGCAACAGGATATAACTTGTCAATTGTGGGAAGCTGTCAAGATACCCCCAGAACAACTTCTGATGGACCTGATCTGAAAGGAAAAGAAACAGTGATCATTCTACTGTCTTCCTGCTTCTGTCCCATCCTGTGTGTATCTTTACTTCTCTTGCACTTTATTTTGTTGTTGTTTTTTTTTTCTGGTACTGGGGATTGAACTCATGACCTTGCGCTTGCCGGGCCAGGCGTTCTCTTGCACTTTTATTGTTCACTTTTCCTTTTTCTTCTGTTACCTTAAGTAAATGTTACTTTTCAAGTTCATCTACTATCCTGGCCAGTTTTGGGTGGGATACAAGGGCTTAGAATCACCAGACACCATCCAGATCTGGCAAGAGTGCCAAGGAAAAAAGAAGAGGAAATAAAAATAGCAAAGGCCAGATAAAAATAGTCTAAATCTCTCTCTGGTGATTTCCAGATGAAACCCTGGAAGGTAGCTTAGGGTTGCATTAAGAATACCAGTAACAGAAATATTCAGAAATGCTGGAAGGAGGATTTGCCGGGCATCAGGGTTTGCTCTTTGCCTGCCAGGTAAAGTCTTAGAAAAGCCCTGTGCTGCTGTCCAACATGTCACTGAGTGGACGATCCTAAGAGAGAAGGCCTCATGCCTTGCATGCTGTAGGCATACAGGGAGGCTGGGCGGAACAGCTGGGAAATGAAAGGTCAGGACCCCCTGCTGGATCTCCACGGCTCTGTGTCTCTGGACCTATTGTCCCTCTGCCCAAACCCTTTACTCAATCTAAATACACAGCATGATCAGAAATATAGCGAGAATTTAAGTATTTTAAAAATTATTACAATAAAAGGCACATTGTCATCCATCCCCTTCAAAACCCTCCCCTTCACTTCAAACACACTTATCCCATTGTTCTTGCCACTTTCTGAAGCAGTTCTGGAAGTCCTCTTTCATGAGTTTCTTCAGTTGCACTGTCAAGCCTGCCTTGACGTCTTGAGTTGATTGAAAACATTTAGCTTTCGTGGTCATTTTCACTTTGGAGAAGAGCTAGAAGAAACAAGGTGCAAAATTTGGTGAATAAAGTGGATGAAGACACACCATATTTGCTGTAAACTAGTTGACATGGTGAATCATGCTTGCAATTTTAGCACTTGGGAGGCTGAGGCAGATGGTTGTAAGCCTGAGGCCAGCCTGAGCTACAGAGGGAGACCCTGTCTCAAAAACCAAAAAATAGCTGTAAACAGCTGATCAGTGGGAGGTGATTAAAAACTACGGTGATGGTTCAAATGAAAGAAATTTATTCCAGTAAAAGGCACATTGTCCATCAATCCTCCTTAAAATACTCTGAATATTCCCCGTCTCTTTGAATGCACATATTCCTTTGTTCTTACCAATGTGTCTGTTTACTGCAACGCACTTTAAAAAAAAATTAAACATTGGGGCTGGGGATTTAGCTCAGTGGCACAGCGCCTGCCTGGCAAGTGCAAGGTCGTGAGTTCGGTTCCTGGTACAGGAAAAAAACAAAAACAAAAAACGAAGCAAAACCAAAACAAAACAAAATTTAAACATTTATCTTTTGACCAATCACCCCTTGTACTTCCTTACCTCTCCCTACCTGGGGATCTTTTAAAAATCTGCATGTCAAAGGCTCCACCCTCACCCTCTGGGTTTTCCTCCCGGTGTCAAATTTCTTCTTAAGTTCGCTAGGTTTTCCTAGTGCACAGCCAGGCTTGGTAACCATTACCCTCTTGTAAGTCAGGTCTGGTCATGCTTAAGAGGAGTTAACCATCACTTCCTCTGATCAGCCCTAGCCTACTCAGTCACCGTGTCATATCCCCTCCAAGGAAGCCCCCTGTACTTGCGGGCCCTTAACAATGGGGCCATTATTTGTGTCCGGTCTGCCTCTCCCCACAGGCTCCTTGGTGCCTTGCTTCCCACAAGTCTGGTCCTCCATGCAACAGTAGTCATAGCTGGTGCTCAGTAGATACAAGTGGAATGAATGATCTACTTTACTCAGCTTTACAAAGCTTGGGTTCGTGGATCTGCTAAGAGGCATTTTGTAGGTTAGACCTTAGACTAGACAACATAGTTATAAGATCCTGACTTTCGATCTGTTCGTATTTCCCACAGTTTCATTGTTTCCGTCTTGAAGTCTCTCCATCACAGCTGTGCAGCAGGTCCATCTTCACTATTGTAATGTGCATGGTCCAGCTTGGAGGAAGCTGAATAACTTTCCCAGATCCCGCTCTCTGGGCAGAGGCTATTGCACATAACAGTCCCCTTCCACAGGATGTACCCTCAGGGTACCTGCTCCCTGGAGCTCTTACAGCTGGTGGGTGCAATGTAGAGATTTTCTGGGAGCTCCAGTTCATTCAGCCAGGGCCGAGATGGATTCCCAGACTCCCAAAGTGTTACAGGGCACAAGGAACAGGGCCCTTATCCCCGCAAGGGGGCCACCAGTTCTGAGCTTCCGGGTGGCCGAATTCACTGTGCTTTCCATATTCTGAGCAGGCAGCCCTGTGTGTGTGCGCCTGAGCATGTGGTACGTAGGCATACGTGTGCGTGCGTGCGTGTGTGTGTGTGTGTGTGTGTGTGTGTGTGTAAATAGGTTCAACCTGGGCAAGCCTCAATCTTTTTATTATTTTTATAAACTTTCTCGAAAGGTTATTTTTTAGTCCACGTTTGCAGTACATAATGATTGCATTCGTCGTGGGGAGCTGTGCACGCACATCACACATCCTCCTCCTCTTTTTGTCCCTCCCTCCCCTCCCCCTCCTCCCTCGGTCTCTTGGTTCCCTTCCCTCTTGCAAAAGGCCTATCTTCCTGTTCCTTCTTACCTGCCTTTTATTTTGTTCTTTTGTTTATACTTTGGGTTTTCATAGAAGAAGAGAGACGAATTTAGGCTTGTGTGTGATTTACTTAACCGTGGGCCGGGCAACAAGAGCACACTTCGCTACCCGCTGGCCATCCCGTCTGGTTTTCACAGGTCCGAGTCCGACTCAGACTAGTGGAGCCGCCTGGACTTAGGCGGGCGCCTGGGGCTGGGCCTGGGGGCGCTCCGGGGCCCGCGGGGAGGGGCGGCGGCGTCCCGGGCTCAGCGCCCCCGAGGGCGAGGGGCTGCAGGACCCGGCTCCTCGGCCGGGCCGCGGGTGCCAACGCACATTCTCTGGGCAGGTGGCACAGCTTTCCGCGCCCGCGAGCTCGGGGTCCCGGAAGAGGCTCATTTCGGGTTCAGACAGCTCGCTGGTCCGACTCTCCCCATTGCCTCGGACCCCCAGGCTGGGCACCGCACTCACCCCCTCCCGCCACCCCGTGCCCCCCCACCGTCCCCGGGCCACCTCCCCGCCCCCAACCGGCTGGCACCCAGCTCAACCTGTACCCCGCAGCTGGGCACCCTGGTCACCCTGCCCCCTCCCCCGGGTCACCTCTCTTCGGCGGGCACCCTGTCACCCCGCCTCCCCCCGGCTGGTTCTGCCCCGCGCAGGCGGCTGCGCAGAGGCCGGGCTGGCAGCGAGCAGTGGAAAGGGAGGACGCGCGGGGCCGGGGTGGGGTGGAGACGCAGGATGGAGGAGGGGGTGTCATTTTCTTTTTCTTTCTTTTTTTTAAAAAAGTATTTCTCTCGCGAGAAGGCGCCGCGCGGACGATACTTGAAGAGGTGGGGCGGGAGGGGGCGCGGAGCCGGGCAGACGGCGGTGCCGCGCGCGACGGCTTCCA
>NW_004955409.1:5281602-5296281 GCF_000276665.1 Chinchilla lanigera
GGGCGCCTTGGGCGCGGCGACAGGCGGCGGGGCGCGGCCGCTCGGCATCATGCGGCCAGGGGGGCTGCTGGAGGTCGCCCTGGGATTTACCGTGCTCCTCTCGTCCTACACGAGCCACGGCGCGGACGCCAACTCGGAGGCTGGGAACGTGAAGGAGACCCGAGCCAGCCGGGCCAAGAGGAGAGGCGGCGGGGGACACGACGCGCTGAAGGGGTAAGGGAACAAGCGGTCGCCTCCCTTGGCCTCGGGCTCCCCTCCCCCTTCCCGAGTCTGAGATCCGGAGTCACCGGCGGGTGGATCCCCCCCGGTGAAAGGACCCTTGGCAAGGCCTCCTGGGGTCCCCGTAGCGGTGCCAGGTCGCTGAGCCTTCGCTGCGTTGGGGCAGAGCCACCTCGCCCCTGACCCTCGGGATTCCTGCCCCAGGGGAGGGGTCGTGCGAAAAAAGAATCTTGGGCCATTGTGGAGGCTGATTTTGGAAGGCAGAAAAAGGTTCCTGGAGTTTGGAAAAGGGGAGGAGCTGCACCAGAGAGAGAGAGAGAGAGAGAGAGAGAGAGAGAGAGAGAGAGAGCGCGAGAGAGCGAGAGCGGTGGGGGAGAAGCTGTGCCTCCTCTGCTTAGGGGAAAGTGCTTTCCTGGTGGCTGCCTTTGAAAGGGACTGAGGTTAGGAGAAGATCCCAGTGGCAGGAGGATGCCCGCGGCTCCCAGCTGGCCTTCCTGCGGATGATGCTTTTGAAAATCTGGGACTGAGTGTTTCTGCTACCCTCCGTTTCCGGTGTCTACCCCGGGAGCCAGGCAGGGCCAGTGCTTCCCAGAAGGTATACTTGGCTTCTGTGAGAGCTCCATTTCACCGAGCAGGGGTGTCCCCCGCCGGCCTGTCCTGTCTGACCTTGGGACTGCCCGTCCCTGATTACCCGAGATGTTTCTGCAGGAGAGATTTAGACGAGGCAGGTTGGTGGTTAAGGGTGGTGAGTTTCTAGATTAAAGGACGGTGGGGATATTCTTCCTTTA
Organism: Chinchilla lanigera; assembly: GCF_000276665.1. Classification (NCBI taxonomy): domain Eukaryota; kingdom Metazoa; phylum Chordata; class Mammalia; order Rodentia; family Chinchillidae; genus Chinchilla; species Chinchilla lanigera. Next base: position 5,282,610 of record NW_004955409.1, read on the forward strand.
AGATTTTTCAGATTGAAAGAGAAGTCTGAGGTTACATTCAGACCTCCAGGGAGGCAGGAGAACTGACTATAAACGACCCTTTTTCTCTTGTTGGAGGAGCCAGTTAAATGAGCCCAGACAGTAAATATACAGAGACTTTCTACTGAACTCCTATAATTCTCTCTGTTGCTTTCTATGAGTGCTCTGCAGCTTGATTATGGGGCCCTTGGTGACAAGCGAAGGTGTCCGCTCATTGTCCTTTTTTGGTATGGCTGATTTTATTGTGATATGTAGTGCAATTTGTATTTTGGGGGTCCAGACCCCAGAGGAAAAAATGCAGTCATGGGCACAAACCAGTTTCTGAGTCCACGTGTGGGCTAGAGGTAGACAAGATGGTTGTCCGCGCCAAGCACTTAGGCTGTGGCGAGATACGCGTGCTTTTCTGACCCCAGAAAATGGTTGTGATGAATTCGGTGCCATCTCAGTGCTGGTAAAAATAAAACCAGGATTCCGACCATGCTGGAAGTGAAATTCACTGCTCTTGGTCAGACAACGCTCTGACCCTCGGCAGCACACTTTTCTTGCCCTGTCTGGGGGCACATGGCAAGTTCAACAAATGAGCTGCAGCGCTGGGTTTCCTAGGTTCCCAAAAGGACTCCATATACTGCACCATTTTCCCTTCAAAAATGAAATTCTGCTGTGCAGAGTTATCTTACTATCTGTTCTTGGCGGCACTGCTCCCGGGGCTACATGCAGAGAGAGGAAGTTGGGGTTGAGTTCTGTGGGTGACAACGGCCGGGGAGACATGAGGTCTGGCCAGACATTTGTCTCGTCTCCGAGGGCTGTCACCAGCCCCGTGGTTCCTTGGGAGGCCCAGACCCAGTGCGAGAACAGAAACGAAGCTTTCTATTATTGCTGCACGGGCTTCCTCTCTTTCACTCCCACCAGCACTTATTTCTGTGGGTTTCATTTTTTTTATGATTTTAGAGAAATACCTCTGTCCTTTTCTTATGGTATTTGATCGCTAGCAGACTGTATCCTATTGCAAAGTGTTTGTAAAGCTGTCCTAAAATCTAGTATTCATGCAATAGCTCATTATGAGTGTTTCACGTGCTCACGTTCCCTATAAGGTTATTGATCTACGTTTGGTGGTTGATAATAATAATTTAAAAGGATAGCAGTTATTTCCCTTCCACATTTCAGATTGTTTTCTCCTGTAATTTTCTAGAAATATTATAGGGATGTATGTGCACATGTAAATATATATGTATACACATAATCATGTATACATATATAGATATACATACACGTTTGCATATGCATCTCTTTTGATACATGGTGTATACTGCACGTAATGTTCACATACCTTTGGTGCATTTACCTATTAATGCATATGGATCTACTGCGTGTATTTTTGGTGTACAGCATCCCTTAATGTGGCCGGAATAGTCCCCTAACAATGGCTCTTTAGATTGTATGAAATATTTTGCTGTTACTGACATCCTTCTGTGTAATTACGTGTACATGTGCAAGTTGATGTGTGGTATCAGGTAATCAAAGCAGACATGCTGGGCCAAAGGTTTTCCTGTAGATTTGAAACAAGCACTCATCTGATGTTAAACTTGAATTGCACTTGAAATTTATTCTCTCTACTTACTGCCGTTGCAGTCTCACATGAATGCGTCTTTTAACTGTGCCCTGCTGTGTAAATCAGGAACACCAGCTCTGTGGTATTACATTTTTCCAGTGAGTGCTTGAAATTTCTGTTTTTGCTCATTAAATTATTATCCGCTCCAAAACTAACCCCCGGTGACTGCAGGGAAACCTATTTGCCATTTTGATGGAAATGCGTGGTTTATGAGGTGACGGTGATTTGTAGCCCCAGAGGCTGTCTGATATGAAGTCGGTGGCAGCAGCTTTCAGCACCTCACTGACGTTTCCTTCAGCTCATCAGTGTGACCTGCCCTGGCCAAATGTCCCCCCAGGTGCTGCAGCTGGTTCTCCTCTGGTGTGGCAGGTGACTGCAGAACTTCCCCCAACAGTGCTCCTGTCCCTACAGCGCCCTCTCTTGCAGGGACGAGAGCCTGCCTGTCTCTCCCTCCCTGGGGTGACAGCCTAGCATGTCTACCAGTCCTGCTTCCTCTTCACCCGTCCCCGGTGGGCAGCAGAAGTTGCTCCATAGTGAGAATTTACGCACCCTCAAATTTCTTCCCGGCTTTTGCTGTGTCTTCTTAAATTGCCAATTTCTGCTTTAATAGGAAATCCTGTTTTTTTTTTTTTTTTTCTTAATAGAGTGAGTGTGGTCCTCATTCACTCTGCAAAAACTGTACTTTTCTCTATTTTCAAGTGAGAATTTTGCAAGTTTCTAAAATATTTTCAAGTAATAAGTATATAGTCATTTTCCTTTGCCTGGCATTGCTTAACATGGGTGAAATAATGTTCTAAGAAATAATAAAATCCTAGCTCTGTGTTTTAGTTCACAAGAATTTTCCTCAGCTGCATTTTAAACTTCTGTGATGAGGTAGAAGTGTGGGAGACAGTTGAGGATTTTACACACACACACACACACACACGCACACACACACACGCACACACACGCACACACACCCGCCTAAACCAACTGTACTTGAGTAGTATTAGTTATGATCGCCTTATTGCTTTATTTATGATTGCCTTATTGCTTTAGCTCCCAAATAAGGAAATATTGCAGCTCCATGTCAAAGGGAAACATTCCTTACAGTAAGACCTCCTTTTCCCAAGACTCCAGTCATCTGGACGGAGCCTTCTGTTCTTGTTCCCTGGTTTATAGGTAGATGAGACCTGTTGTGTTTCGCAGTTCGCCCCCTTCTGCGTGATACCTTTTGGTCTTTGTTTATTTGTTTGCCTTTTCCAGAGGTCTTGTTACCATTTAAATACACATGGAACAGTTCATACACAGGGTAGATTATGTGATGGCAGACTCCCAGGGATTAATTACACAGAAGCCTGTTATTAAAATAAAGAACTGTAACAGGGAACACAGAAAAAGTTCTGTAGACTTTATAAAGTCCATCTGACTGTACAAAGAGGACTTTTAAGCCTTCGTCCGCGGTCAGATGGGCTAATGCTTAAATATGGGGAATGACTCCTGCCATGGTATGGTTTGTCTTTGCATTGATTGAAAAAATTAAGCGAAAATATTATGACACAGTATTTAAAAAAGACATTCTTAAATAGAAGGTTTCAGTAACTGCACATTTTAAACAAAAAAGTAGAAATAAAATACTTATGTGACTCATTTTGCAGTGTTTGGGAGAGAGTGTTTACAGACATGCATATATTGTTGGCAACACAAATTGATTAAAATACATATCAACCTGTAGTGAAATGAACTGAGGTGCAGAGTAAACAGAGCTATACACGTCTCTTCAAGCGTATTTGGAATTTTAAAGAATTTGCATATGCTCCTTAGTTGCCCTGTAGTACTATTCAATGTCCTAAGCAAAATACTGCACAGGGTGTTAGAGTATCCATACAATAAGTCATATAACTTATCTTATCAACTTGGGAATTTTAGCTTTAAGTTAGTCTTTCTTTCTTTCTTTTTTTTTTTTTCCAGTACTGGGAGCCGAACTCATGACCTTGCACTTGCCAGGCAGGCGCTGTGCTGCTGGGTTAAATCCCCAGCCCCCGCTTTAAGTTTCAATAGGAATGTTTTCTTGAAAGAGAAATAAACCAGTTTAACAATATTCTAGAAACTAACACAGCAAATGAGCCTCTTCTTAGGTTCATTTTTTTACAGTGAAATTCTTTGCAAAAGCTGAAATCAGTAATATATCAGGCCTGACTTACGTGATGGGTGTAAGAGAGGGTAGTGTTTCATGATTTTTTAACCTGATCTTCACGTTGGATTGTAAAATTGTCAAAGGCTAGCGTCCTGTCGTGAGCGTATCTCCCCACTAACTTGCTGTTCAGTGGGGTTTCAAAGAGGAAGCCTTGATGAATTTCAACCTGAATTTACCTTGTGGAATATCAGAATTGGAGCCCATATCTCGGAGGTCTTAACAGGTAGCAGAATTGAGATACAAGAAGCAGGCATCAACAATGTCAAGGTATGCAGTCTAGTATTAAATAAAATAAATATGCATGTTCCTTGAGTTAAAATGGGATTACATCTTCGTAAATGCTGTGTGGCATTTCTGGAGAGTGTGGTGCCTACACATTTCCTAGCCTGGGAAAACATCAAAATTCAAAATGTGCAGTAGAGTTTCTATTGAATATGTATTGTTTTCACACTATCATGATAACGTTTAAAAACAGTGTAAATGCAGCCATTATGAGTCGGGACCCTCTGTAATGAGACTTGGAACTACAGTAGGTAACACTTAGGTGACATTGATGTGACAGACACTGTTGTAAATGCTTGTCATGCAACAGTTAATTTAATACAGTCCCTCTCGGGGAGGGTCTTTTTGTTAATTTCCTTTTACAGATAATGGGAGCTGAGGTATGTGGGGTTATGTTCTCAAGACAAAGTGTTAATGGTAACTTTTCTTTCTCCATTAATTTTAGTTATGGTTTTGGTTTCTCATTCCACTGGACAAAAATGTGGGCCTAAGATATTAGTAAAATTCCACTTAAAATTCCTCATATTCTTTCATGCTGAGATGACTATCCTTAGTTAATCATAGTGTTGTGTGGTCAATAAGAACTGTTTTCCACCATTTCTGTGAAATAAAACAGAAATGTCGTAGACTGTCAGAGGTGGGGGGAGGGGTCCTGGGGCAGGTATATTATATTTTAATTTTTTTTGTATATTTTAATGTTATACCTTGCATTTTTCTCGAGGGTGGTAGATAACTGTCATGGACATCCTCTTCCTAAATGTCTGGGGCTCAGAGATGAACTTGTTGGTGATTTTATCATCCAGAATCTCTTCCTCTTTTGTGTACCATGCAATAAACTTCTCTCAGGATAGACTTGTATAAGGTATTTCTCTCTGCAAGGAAGCTGATATGTATCTTGCTAGTATGTTCTTTTCCTAGTAAAGATGAGTGATTTGATTCTTTCTGTTGACTTTGGTTGCCTATAAACTCAGAGCCAATTTGTTTTTACATTACATTGTAGAAATAATGGTTAAAAAATAGTAAGCTTTGCTGTATAAGTCAGATTTATACTTTAAAAATATCAGTTCTTTCCATATCTCCTTAGGTGGAGGAGATTAAACTTTTTGCCTGTGTAAGAGGAAGAAATAGAGGCATGTGGAGTTTCAGGGATTACTCCAGGGACATAACAAGATTGAGACATCTGGCTTCATAGTCAGACTTCTTAGTATTTAACTGCTACTCCATTCAAATAAACCTGGTACCTTTGATGGTTTCATTTTCCCAGAATTCTGTCTACCGTGGCTGCAGGGGAGACCCAGCATTTGTTGAAGGCAGATGCTCTAATAGGCCAAGGGAGGCTCCTTGGTGGGAATGGGGTCAGAAAGGATTCCACAGTGAAAGTCTTCCGGTTGGCAAAATGTGGACCACACCAGCTGGTTTTGAAAATTAAGTTTTATTGAAACAAAGCCATGACCCCCTTTGTGTGTTATCTCTGGCTGCTTGTGCGGCGGGGGAAGTAGTTGTAAGAGAGACGGCGTGGCTGCAAAACTAAAATATTTGCTCTTTGGCTCTTTACAGAAAGTTTTCCAGCCTGTGATCACTGTGATAAAAAGTGACTGTCTATTAGGACTGAGAGTTTCTTGAAGGCAGAAATTTTGTTTGTTTTATTTATTTCTAAGGAGACCTATGGAACTGGGCATGTAGGAGGTGGTCAGTAGATAAAATTTTTCGTGGTCAGAGTCTGACCAACTTGGGTTGACTGAGTAGGTAAAGTTAATTATGTAAATTAGAGATTGGAGAAAAGAGGGAAAGGAAAAATCTGAGTGGAAAAGGAATATACAAGGCCAGGTGTGGTGGCATAGGCCTGTAATCCCAGTAATATGAGAGGCTGAGGCAGGAAGATTGCAAGTCCAAGCCCAGCCTGGGAAGTTAGCAATTTAGGGAGACCCTATCTTAAAATTAAATTAAAAATACATTTAAAAAGGGTCTGGGAAGGTTGCTTAATACAGAGGCCTTGGGTTCAATGACCAGTACTTGAAGGAAGGAAGGAAGGAAGGAAGGAAGGAAGGAAGGAAGGAAGGAAGGAAGGAAAGACATAGGACATGAAGTGTTTGGGGCTATAGGGCATTGAGTATACCCGGACAGGCTTTGTGCTGTGTGGCTCCAGGTGACACTGTTCATCATGTGGTCTGTGACACTAGTGCCCTGGCGTTGTGCAGTTTACAGCCTTCTGCTCTTTTGCAAGCCTGTGCACAAGATCTAACACACGTTACTAGAGGCAGGAGAAGGGGCTAAAAGTCTCATGTATTCAGAGGCAGGGCTTTTGATAGTGATTGCATCATGAGTGTGCTGTATTCACCAGTGGCTTAATCCATTGATGAGTGCATAGCACAGCGTGATGTTAGGAGGCAGGACAGGCCCGTGTGGGAAGAGGTGGGCTAGTGTGAGTGTGACTTGGACTGGGTGTACTCTTGTCCCTGGTTCTTCCCTTCTCTCTCTACTTCCTGGCTGCTACTGGGGTAAGCAGCTTTCCCCTACCACGCCCTTCTACTGTGTAGTTCCTACCTGGAGCCAGCTTGCCAAGGACTGAACCTTCTGGAAACCGTAAGCCAAAATAAACCTTTCCTCCTTTAGTTGCAGGTATCAGGTATTTTGTGCTAGCAACAATAAAGTGAGGAACACAAAGAACATTTCCAATTTAAAAGGCAAACATAGGGAATTGTTAGAGGATTCTAAGATGGGAACATGACCAGATCTTTTCCACTGCGGTGGTGGTGTGCCTGCTGAATGATTAGAGAGACCTCGAGATTTGGGAGGCAAATACAGGGGTGACAGAGTGAGGAGGGGATGCTGGTCTGAGCAAGGAGTGGGGCTCAGGTAGCTCCAGCAGCAGCGCAGGTAGCTCTTGACCAGCCAGTTATGAGACTGCGTGGAGGAGGTGCCCTGAGTACACCATGCACATTAACACCTGTCATGCACACGGACCCCAAAGCACCGTTCATGAGCAAGCGAAGGCGAGTGAGGCCGTTCTGAGACTCCCTACTGCAATCAATCATGCCACTTTCCTTTGTGAGTATTTGGCTTATCCCCCAGCCGTGTAACAACTTAGCCCAGACAATCATTTTCTTATTTCTCATGAATCTGTGGGTCAGGAGTTTAGACAGGGACCAGTGCCTGGTATAGCATGGTCACCAGTGTGTGTTTACTTGGGTGTTGGTGCTCTAAGTGTACGGATTCAGAAGGGGAGTATAGAAGCAAAGAGCTGCTTGTCTGGCCTGAGGTGGGTGGACTTCCGGTTCTAAAGCTGTCCCCCCTGCCCTGAAGTGTTTTTCCACCTGGGGGTACTGAGCCCCAGATGCGTGACCAGACCTTGCCCAAGGTTGGTGCCTGTCCAGCTGCTTTGGAAGGACAGCTCCTGGCCCCTCGCTGCTTGCTTTCACCCTGCCATTGGCAGGGATCAAGTTGTTCTCTGTTTGGCCTTGAGGAGAGCATGTGTCTGCAGTGGCAACATTGGAAGTGTTGGGGCGTCTCTGGAGCCTGGGTAGCACAAGGAGGCAGGGGTTAATCCTATGTTTAAGCTTTATTCTAACCTGGTCTGGTTAACTGGCTGAGTTCTCCACTGGAGATGCTTCATTGTGATTTCTGCTGTGACTTCAGGATAAAAGCTGCTCCATGAACAGTGTTAGACTTGTCTTAAGGACCACACTTAGTTTCTATCTGTAACTCCTCATTTGAAGAACTCTCAGCCACCAAGAATAAGGTGACAGTTCCTGATAAACGGGTATGCTTTATTTGAATGTAAGAATTATAAAGTTCCTTTATTCCTTTAGCTTTTAAGAATCTCAGTGACACATTTAATGCACACTCTGATTTATTAATGTAGGTGTTTGTATGCTTCATTTTTTTTCTATAAGGAATTTTACTTTCAATTTATACTCACAGCCTCCATTGTATGCATCTGTTGGTGTAACCCACCTCAATTATCTTTGGAATCATTGTTTATATGTAATAACCAAAAGTAGGTATACGCTTGCCAGTGGAATTAATATAGAAGAGCTGAACTCTATTACTTTTGTCACAAGTGAAGTAACCAGGCTGTTCATAGAACAAAGCTGGATTAGGCCCTATAATATAATCAAATTTGAATTGTGGATGAGCTAGTCTAGGTTAAATCTTAGTTTTCAGTTTCTTATGGCTTTACAACTTTCCCTATGTCAGTGGCTTTTTCTTTTGTTTTTGGTTACAGTAATGACAGTGTCTATTTGTGCATCTCCTTCAGAGTGGAAGGGAAAAGGGAAAATTCTCTATCTCTGCCATTCCCAGCCAGAGATGTATTCCAGACGGCAGTCCCCTCAGAGTGGGAGGACTGCTGCAACACACAAGTGATCTGGGTCGGTGTTCAGAAGGGTTCTGAATTCCTAGACTATCAGTCATACTTACATTCAAATGTAAGTATTCAAACACATCGAAGTCCAAATATAGTACAACTGTTTCACACTGCTGGTGTCGGGAGCCGGGATTTATGTGGGCCCTATGGATACAGTATCTGCTGTTGAGTTTCGTGGTTTTGAACCGAAGTATGGTGATATCTCTGTTCATAAAAAGAATGCATTCCAGAGACAGGGCTTTGCTTTATTTTTTAAAAATTTACTTTCTTTCTTCTGCATCTTTGCCCTTCCTTTTCCTTTCTCATCATTTTCTCATCTTTTTCTTCTTCCTTCTTAAAGTAACATCATAACCTGAGCTACAGATAAAATTGGGAGGCTAGAGAGATCAAGGAAGAGTTGAAACATTGAGGAAAAGAAATAAATCCCAAGTAAAATGTAAAATGTTTACCCGAAAGTGTTGGGTCTTCAGAAAGAAAAACAGTGGTAAGGTTTTGATTAGGGGGGTGAAAGAGGAAGTCATGTCAGCCATGGACCGGGCGGGACAGAGCAGGTGCTGAGTTTTGACCCATTGGTGACAACTTCAACCATCCTGGTGCTGTTGGTACTGGGCGACCTGTGGCCTTCGTGGTCTGTTTGGAGGACAGAGAGCTTTTGGAGGAGAGCCAAGCCATGGCAGAAGGACAGGTGCCTCGATGCCAGGAAGGGTTCCATGTGAGAAGCAGTCAGCCAGTCACATGTGCATCTCTGTGTGTGGAGCCGTGTGACATTTGGTGCCCACTCCCGCCATGGGTAATGGTTCTTGTCCACAGTCTCCCCTGTCCTGTTCGTGCTAATTTATAAGATGGTGTCACCAGATCCTAATAGGTCTACGCCTTTGATGAATGTAGACCTCAAGTCTTTTTTAAAGACTCTTCTTACAGCTTTTTTTTTTTTTTTTTCTCAAATGAAATCATGGCACAGATTTTCTTCTGTAGTCAGACATTTATATTTACAAAAATACTAGAGATGAGAGATGGAACAGATTTCAGACATTTCTACAGATGTTGAAACCAAGGCACAGAGAGGATCCATGGTGCTTATTTTCTTCCCTACCTTTTAAATCCACATGGTGGCCGGAGTGTATTTAAGTGGAATTGTGTTGCTAGGTGGTAGACTGAGCCTCTTGATGTGCGTACCCTGGAGAAGTGACTGGTGTCTGCACATCCTCTGCTGTGCTTGAATAAGCAAGCTTCTTTTACAGTGTAGACGTGGATGCTTCCCTTTTTTCCTTTTGGGCCAAGACGTGTCCCCCAGAGGTCAACCTTGGTGGAGGAATGCTGTCAGGAGGGTTTTGACTCCATCATGCCACCTTGCTGACAGTGGAAGCTTCCAGTGTAGGATGCCTTTCCCTTTCCCCATGGGGTCAGTGTCAGACGTGAGGTGGACAAATGAGGAAGGCCTTGATCAGCGGCCTACCTATGGACAGGTAGATTTTAATCCTGCACAGACCGCTGCTGCTGCACACCCCCGAGTGGCCACTGACCTCAAGTTTGCAAATTTTATATCCCATTACCACCCTGTGAGCTGTCTGCTCCCCAGGGCCATCATTGGTGTTTTAGCTGGAATCTGAGAAAGTGCCTGAACATTTCCTGAAGAGTTGGCTAGAAGCAATTTGGCAGTGCAGTCATAAAAGCCCAGAGCTGGCGGCTGGGGTCTATGCTATAATTACCTTATACTGTTTCCTATTTGAGTCTGGTTGTGGGCAATGGGGTAGAGTGGTATTGCTTGTGGCACTATATTTTAAAGGACTGAGGAGTCATTTTCAATGAATGCTAATAACTATTGGGCAGGGAGGTTTGGAAGTATGGAGTTAGACATGCTTGGGGTCAAATCCTGGCTCCACCACCTACTAGGAAGAAACCTCAGACCAACGCCTGACCTCTGTCTCTCGTTTATTCACCTGTAAACACGACAGGACACACACCTCTCTGTGTTGTCCTAAGGCTCAGGGAGATAGTACCTTTCAGATTCCTAGTACAATGCTTGACATGGTTAGCTGTGGTGATGCGGGTCATGCTATGAAGATAAGGAGGAAGAGGGCTGTAGAGTAATATAAAAGGTGATTCTTTAACAGCCAAAGCCAAAAGCTGAGAGAATCGTTAGTATCTCGATATGACAGACTGTGCTTTCTCATCCTGGAACTATTCTCAGAAACATGAGAAGCCAACTTGAACTTCATCAAAAATTTTTTAAAATGTAATTTTCATGGAAGGACACTTGACTTGTAGAGATCTGGTGATGCTTAAAGGTAGTGTGTGGTTTTTATTTTTAAATTTCACCTTTCCCCAGATCGGGTTCCCTTCATTGGAAAAGAAGTGCATAGTTATTCTTCAGTAATAGCCCCTCAGCTCTCCCAAAGAGCACACTTTTTTAATGGAGGAGCTGGCATTTAAGCCTCATCTCCTTCCTGATGAAAACTTTCTTTTCTCAAGAGCTTTTGTGGAAGGAATTTAGATCGTAGAAACTGGAAGGACTGGCCTGAAAATGACTCTTTGGCAGCAGTGCAGAGATCTCCTGAGAATCACACTGTTCTGTGGCGAGATACTTGGTCATTCCTGACATGTGTTTTAATTGCCTAGATTGGAGTAAGCATTTGGTCACAATGGGGTAGACAAGATGACCACAATTCCAAGCCATATGGCTCTTGCTCCTGACTGAGGAGGGGGAGAGCTCGCCTCTTTCCAGGCACACATTATGGCTCAGAGGGTCTCTGGCACCGCTCTGGTAACATACTGTGACTCCAAGGACATGCAAATCACTGTGGCCGATGATAGGGCCCTGCAGTTGGCTGGGCCTGAGCTATGTGTCGGTCCTGCCTCAACTGGAAGGAATGGCATCTTCTTAGGTAGCCAGGCGAGGTGGTGCATGCCTGTAATCTCAATGCCCTAGGAGTCTGACACAGGAAGGTAGCAAGTTCTTGACCAGCCCAGGCAATTTAATTTGGTGAGACCCTATCTCAAAAAATTAAAAAGGGCAGAGGAGGTAGCTCAGTGTGAAAGCCCTAGGTTCAGTCTCCAGTACTTAAAAAAAAAGTGTGGGGAAGGCTGGGGATATAGTTCAGTGGCATAAGCGCCTGCTTGGCAAGTGCAAGGTTGTGAGTTCAATCCCTGGTACTGCAAAAAAAAAAAAAAAAAAGTGTGGGGAAAGGACGTTAGGTTGGGAAAACAGCATATCCAAACTCAGGCTAAGAGCTCACTTTCTGCAGACCCAGACACTGGCACGGCCCTCGTGGGCCCTCCTCACCCTCGTGCTTCTAGGTGGGATCACCCATGTATGTGTTCCGGCTGCACCCCAAGAAGAGCCCAATCTTTCACGCTGGCCCGAGCGCTGCCTGCCTTGGACCTCGCACTTGCCAGCAACGTGGTGCCCTGTTAGTAGGAAGGGCTTCCTCCTTGTTTTCCTTCCCTGACGTGTTTCTCTTCAGAAATTGCAAATCTTCTGATATTTCACTTTCTTTTGATGATTCCTGTCTTGATTTCAACCAGAGTTGACTTTTAGATTGATCTTAAGCACTAGGGCATCCTGGAAGGTGGAACAACACGCACATTATCTTCCTGTGGGCAGAGCGCTGGGCGGCTTCCAACCCTCCGCGCCTGACGTGCCAGCCCCTGCTTAACTGATTGGCATCAGGCTCTTCAGAAGCTGTGACTGCTCCGTGTCCATTCACAGACTATCAAAACACGAGTGCTTCAAACAAGGAATGGTCTAAACAGAATACAGTTCGTTTTCTGTCATTGAAAATGTTCAGATTACCTAATACCTCTCATCAGCTTGGGGTAAATCACACCACCACAAATACAATCAAAGTTTGTTTTTAAAAAAGCAAAAAATTTAAAAACAAACAAATACCAGGTACTTTCTGGGCTCCACTAACTTCCCAGGAGAAAAATAAATCTCAAATAAAAGAAACGTTTCTTTTTTAAAGTTTTGAAGACCTTTCAAGAATTTTCCGGGAATATGCAGACCATCTTTTTGCATTTCGTAAGCAGTTCTAGCTTCCTCTAGTCAGTGTCCAACATTTGACACAAGATGACCAGGTCTCTTTGACCTCACAACTGCCTCATCCGCACATTGGCGTTTGGGTTTCTTCTTTTTTTTTTTTTTGGTTTTTCTCCGGTACCAGGAACCGAACTCACGACCTTGCGCTTGCCAGGCAGGCGCTTTGCCGCTGAGCTAAATCCCCAGCCCAGGGTTTCTTCTTGAAAATAGGTCAGCACATGTTTCCACACATCGAGGGTCAGAAGACCCACCAGGGATTCTTGATGCATGATTTCCACCATTTGTTTCATATTTCCCATGCATATAAAGTACAAACATTCTCCAACTCGTACAAATCAATGCCTTTTCCTACAAAGTGCATCTTTATATATTAATGGATGGGTTTGTTTGTCACAGAGACTTAGGAACAAGAAGCATGTCAGCTAGTCTTTGTCATGCCCAAGGGACTGCCTGTGCCCCCATGCCTAATTAATCCTAGTTGTTTGCACAAGTGTGGATAACCTGTTGGTTCTTGGGCTCCTCAAGCAGCGATCCGGAGCCTTGCTTGCTAGCCACCGGATATGAGACTTCTAGAAGCGTGGCTTAGTTTTTTGCCACTTATTCAAGATGGTGACCATGTTGAGACCGGGCTGTCACCATCTCCACGTTGGGGTCCTTGTCTCTGTCAGGAATATTAAGCTACCTGACACTTGCAGTAGGGTCTTCAAGAGAATGAGAAAGAAGACAGAAATGGGGTGTTGTGGCTGTAGGGGACCCTGAGCCTCAGGGAGGATGGGATGACCAGGTGGGGCTGCGATACTGTTGGTGGTGTTTAACTTAAAAAAAACAAAAAACTTAAAAAAATGATTACATATTTGTAATACGTAATGATCATGTTCCTCATGGGGAGATGGTCCACGCACATAGCACCTCTTCATTCTTTTTACGTCCTCTTCTTCCCATCCCTGGTGCTTCACTTTTTAATGTGCAGAATTTCACACATGTATGGAACTAGAGAGGGAGACAGGGGTGTCTCAGCATCAGCATTTTTATCTCTCTCTCTTCCACCAGAGACTACCTGAAGTCAATCTTTAAAGTCAACGTATTGGGGGCTGGGGATTTAGCTCAGCGGCAAAAGCTCCTGCCTGGCAAGCGCAAGGTCCTGAGTTCGGTTCCCGGTACCGGAGAAAAACCAAAAAAAAA
>NW_004955409.1:5296381-5375460 GCF_000276665.1 Chinchilla lanigera
AAAAAAAATAAAGTCAACGTATCAGTATATATCTCTAAAAGATAAGACTTCTTCAGAAAATATAAAACAATGCCATTGTCATCCTCAGTGCTAACATTAATCTTGTAATATCATCATCATACATTCTTCCAGTACTTAAACATCCCCAATGAGGTCAGAGATTTTATGTATTTGTTTTGACAGTTCATTCAAATCAGAAACAAAATAGAGACCATATTTTTTAACTGGTTGATATAATTTTTGCATATTTAAAAGTTCTAGATGCTGCCTCTGTCATTTTCTTCCTTGCAATTTATTTGTTGAAGAAATCGGTCACGTCTGTAGCAGGCACTTCTTACAATGCCAGTCGGCAAACTGCCCATTATCATTTGGTGACAGTATGTCCACAGTCTGCGAGGACAGCATTTCTGCGGTGTGGGGCTGGTGACCTTCCCGGGCTCCTGGATTTGTTATGAGTTGCTGGCTAGAGCTAGAAGCTCGATCCAGCTCGGAGTCAACTTTCTGTCCAGAAGCCTTGGTAAGTTGTATGTGTCCTTTCATTAGCCAGCATATTTATAATCGCTGGTCTCTCTTTCTGTGACGTTAGCTGCTGTCGGTGATCACTGCCTAACCAAGTTACTAGGGGCAGAATCGGGACGTTCTGTTTATTTATTCATACTGTGAAGTTTTTCCTTGAACTTGAGTGCTGTGTTCACAGCCGGAGATGTCTGCAGTGGGCTACTGGGCCTGCTCTTCTGGCCCGTGACGTTGAGGAAAAAACCATGACATCTGCCAGTAAAGATCGGCCTTTCTGCTGGTCAGTTTTGGATGATTCACACAAAATGTGCCTCAAACTCAAGGGGGCAGGGAGGAAAGGAAATAATTTTGCAAGGACCCATAACTACCTTCTCCACATGATCTCTCATGCAAGTCAAGATGGAAACACTTCAGTGTGTTGTTTTTATTTTGAAATAAGGAGCTTTAAGCAAGGGTGTTATGAAAAGTGGGTAGGATGAACTTTTAATGTTCAGAAAGAAATCTGTGCACCCTCATGTCAGCATTGCTTTCTCAGGAATGCTCATTTGATTTAAGAACTAGGCCCGAGTGTAGCTTTAGTGATTCCAAATGAAAGGTGCCAAGACTCACTGGTCTCCCCAGCTCCCCTTGTGAGTTTTGGGGCCCAAGAGATGCTCAGGCCTGATGCGTTTCTGCCTCCTGGTAGAAAACTTCCAAGTCAGCTAGCAGGTGTTTAGAGCTGGGGTTTAGTTTTTGTCCCTGGGTGCTGCTACAAAGAGCTGGAAGTCCTCTAGACTGGGAGGTGGGATGGATGCTGTGCTCGTTGTATAGACACCGCCGTCTCCATTCTGGGCACTGTCACTATCCCAGGTCTGAGCTGGCGCCTAGCACCCATTCTGCCTGACACACAGACACTATCACCCCCTCCCTTGAGGTGGGAAGGTGTCAAGAGAGAGCACTCACTTGGGCGGGGAGGAAACTCTCAGCTTGGATTGAGGAGAAGCTGCTCAGCCGTGGGACTGAGTAGGATCACCGCGTTCTCTGTGCATGGAACAGCATCCCTGAAGCCCCTGGATTAAGTCCCAGAGGTGTGAAACTGGAGAGTTTGAAAGATCATCTGGGTCAGCCTGGCCTTTGTGCGGCTCGTTGTCTTCCTGAGCCATGTGAAGTACTTGCCAACAGACAAGACACACCCGTGGCCAAGGGTCTGTTCCAAGGATCAGTGCCAGCTCTGAGTAGGCTTTGAACCATTTGCATTTGGAGTCTTTGTATTGTTTCCCACCCACTCACTGCGGAGACACTGAGTATGTTAGGAGCTGAAGGATCTTCTTGTTGAGAGCAGGGCAGGACACTCTCCTTGCAGGAGCTATCTCAGAAACAAAGTTCTTTCTACAGGAGGGCACGGAGTGAGGGTTTCTACAGCGCATTTCCTGCACCTTACCTTTTCCCTGATATACTTTGTAAGAGTTTAGCTTTTTTTTTTTTGGTGGACCTAGTGGAACAGAACCAGACTGCGAAAAAAAGGTTGTGCAAATAGTTTCTTAAAAAAAAAAAACTAAAAAAGAGAACACATTTTGTTTTGGGTGTTTATGGGACTATCTTCTAATCTCTAATCTCAAAAAGGTCTGTAGCACTAACTTTAGAATGTTTTAGTCACAAATTGTTTTTTTAAATTCATGGTTTAGGACATATTTCCATTAGATAATATCTGAAAAAATTATTTCATTTCTCTGATTTTCAGTTTCCCTATGTAAAAATGAGCACAGTAGTACATTCAGGAACAGTTCATAGTATTATTTTGTAAATTGTGAAGAATCTAAAAATTGCTATTGTTTTATTTTACAGTGTGACCGCATGTGGACTAGATAAATAATTGTAATCAATTATCAATTAGATAACTGTTGTAATCAATTCCTTCAAATTTAAAATATTTCTATTAAAATTACCCCAATATCTATATGTAAATGCTTACAACTTTGCTCCAGTTGTAAAATAAAATTAAACAAAAAAACACTTGCAGGGTTTTAGACTCTAAATATTATGAGGTGCTAAATTTAGTGAATATGAACAGCCACATTTTAAAAAGTCTAACTCTGACTCATTAGAAACCTACAGTTTATCAATGCTTTGTTTTTTTACTTTTTTGTTCCTTAGTAACAGTGTTCTCCCTGTTCGGATGAAAGAGTTTGGTAGGGAAATGTCTTCAAAGATCTGTTGCTTGCTGACTGCTATGAAGTAAAGTTGAGCTACAGGATGTTTCTGAGTGGTGCATTTGTAACATGGAAGAATTTCATTCTTGGGCCTGGGGATTTAGCTCAGCGGCACAGCGCCTGCCTGGCAAGCGCAAGGTCGTGAATTTGATTCCCCTGGTACCGGAAGAAAAAAAACAAACAAACAAGAATTTCATTCTCATACCCGATGTGTTCCACTTATGGGTATCTTTTGTGCTTGATTTTTAAATTTTAATTTTCTAAAATAAAAAAATGCAGATGAAATATGTTAATTTTTTAAATTAGTAATTGTCTTTTAAATTTATTTTAATTTCCTATAAACATATTTACCTTTCAGGCGAATTAAATAGTCACTACGCTAACAGAATTCTTGCTCCCTTAGGTTGTTTTAGGTGGAAGTCCCTTTGAAACCCTAAACCTTTATTTACCTCTGAAGCTTCAGATACTCTGTTGGGTATTGAGCTTGTAAACTTAAAGTTCACAAGATAAAGAAAACATCACCCTAATTTCCTTTAATGGCTGAAAATATTATAGGAAGCAACTAGAGGAGAATCATTGTGTGACTTCAATAATAAAATTGTCAACATTCTGGCATGAGAGAAAAAAGTTTAAAAAAATCACATGCCTAGTTTACTTATGCAGAGCAACTGTGACAATTTGTAGGAAACATGGAAAAGAATAAAGTGAATACAATCTATGAAAACAGGGTACTATTTAAAAATACCTTTACAGAACCCCAGAGAAAATATGCCACAAAGCTAAAGAAGATTTATGCTGGTAAAGACTTGGGGTTGTGAAAAACAGCAACCGACCAAAGAAGTGCAGTGGTGGGGAAAAAGATGATAGCATTGGCCATTGCTCTTTGGTAGGGTCATAATGTGGGGCTGGGGATTTAGCTCAGCGGCACAACGCCTGCCTGACAAG
Source organism: Chinchilla lanigera (assembly GCF_000276665.1). NCBI lineage: Eukaryota > Metazoa > Chordata > Mammalia > Rodentia > Chinchillidae > Chinchilla > Chinchilla lanigera. The sequence goes on from NW_004955409.1 coordinate 5,300,032, forward strand.
AGTGATGTCGTGAGTTTGATTCCCGGTACCAGGAAAAAAAAAAAAAAAGAAAGGGTCATAATGCGCCATTTTGAGTTGAATGATCTTGTTCTAGGGGTGGGGAGGGTGCTGGCTGCCCCTCCGGATGGTGTGGGGTTGCTGGAGACCAGGGATCCCATTTTGCAGGTCACTGGGACCCTGACTGTAGGTTGCTAGCATGGAATGTTTTCCATAAGACAGCATTTCAGTTGTGGTCAGGGTCCCAGCCAGCCAGCCTTGTTGGCTGATAATATGGCTTGGGCCACTGCTCTTTGACCATCTTGGGGACCAGACCCCCTCCCAGCAGCGCTGTTTCTGTTGGCAAGGCCATTCTGCTATCTGAATACCTCCACGTGGAAAAGAAGCTTTAGAGCCTCCCTGTTTGTCAGTCAGGTGCTGCTAATATTCAGAACTGAAGTATGAAATCGCCTTGCATGCCCAGTTCTTGAAGGACCCCCTCATTCCTCTGAGCCTTCCTGGGGCTGCCACAACATTCAGAAGGTACCATCTCCCTGGACAGAGCTCTTGTTTGAGAATTCTGGGGAGTGCTGAAAATCATGCTTGCAACTCTCCTGTCTTCTATAGGCAATAACCAGAGGAAGGGGACAGGGAACTTTGGGACACGCCCCTCCTGTCACTCTCAGCTCAGACTCTGGAGCACCTCTCGTTTGTCTGTTTTGTATTTTCAGTTATTTTCATAATTTCGCCTACCCTTTGGAAAAGTCCCATGTGGCTTTGGCTTGCATAAGTGGAGCAAATATGCCAAGGAAACTGTCACAGTTTCCTTGAACTCCTTGGTAAAGGCAGAGTCACTGGCACCATATATTTTCATGATGTCACTGGTCAAATCTCAGATGTTCAAGAAATACAAACTTGAGATGTGTTCGTTTTTCTCTTTTGGGGCAACCATTGCTTATCCCTAGAGGCTTTAACAGTAGTTCCAACTAATGAACAAATACACTTCTGTCTGTAGATTTAATGGGAGCCACCTTTACATAACCAGCCAGTGATGCTAACAGGCCAGAGACCATCCACTGCCCAGAAAGCAGATCCAGGGCAAAGTCAGAAAGAGAGTTGACTGATTGCCATCAAAACTCTTGGGGGGCTCTTGGGTGGCATTGTCTGAACAGACAGTGGTCTTCTTGGAGGTGTTTACTCCTGAGCACCAGAGGTGTGTAGTGTGCAGAGAAATCAGGACTTGCTGCACACAAAGATGTTCTTACAGCATCTGTGCTCCTGGTCTCATGGTTCAGTGTCTCATTTCCTGTTAGCGTGTACCCCATGGCTTTCTGAGCTTTAAATTCTTCCTCCCCTCCCCCAAAGAAAAACACACACACATGCACGCATTCTAGTCACCTATTAAAGATCCCAATGGGGTTGAAATTGGCTGTCCGTGTGAAGTGACCCCCACACTTGGGGAATTACCTCTGTGGCTTCCTGATTCCCCAGTTTTCTAGTGTGTATAGGGTACCAATGTGTATGTCCATTATTGTAAGTGTGACACCCCTGTCACCATTGATGAGCCAATGCTGATGCACAGTTATTAAGTCCATTCTGGTTTCCTGCTTTCTTAGTTTTTGCCCAGTGAGTATTCAGGATCCCACTCAGGAAACCAACTTACAAAAAGGACGGCACCCTTGGGAGAGGAATCAGAGAGGCTGTCTTGCAGAGGAGAGACCAGGGTGTACAGTGGGTTCTGCCTAAGAACGTGGGCCCTGCAGGCGGGATCCAGAGACCCTGATTGTTTGCGAGATGTGGCTAGACGGTGCTGCATGGAGAAAGGCTTTAGGGAGACCATGGGGGCTCCTAGTTCGCGTCTGAATTATGCAGAGATGCAGCTTGGAGGCCTGCTCATCCCCGGGGGATGGTGTTGGCTTGTTTCGGAGCCCAAAGGGACTGGTAAGAGAAGTCACAGGTGAAGACTTCGCTATTAAACAAGTGTAACCCAAGGTCAGGTGGAAGGTGAACATAGTTCTCCTTTCCTCCCTGGACTGTTAGAGTACAGTAACAACCAGTTCATGCTTTGTCTTAGGTCTATTGATGGACATTTTTTTTTTTTTTTTTTTTTTTTTTTTAGATTACTGATTATCACCACAAATGCTGTGGGGCAAAATACCATCTTGACCTCGAAAGATGTCTTTGCCCTAACATAGTGGTTAAGGAAATGGAGTCTGGAGTCAGGCTTTCTGAGTCTGAATCCCTGTTATGTGTTTATTCCCAGCTAGGGGGCTGTGGCTAGTTAGTGTAGCCTTCCTAAGCTGAAGTTTTCCTAGCATGGAAGGTGGTAACAATGGATGTTGCCGCCAGGCGTTGCTGGGTGGATGAAATAGTAGATTTTTGGTTTTTTTTGAGACAGGATCTCACTATGTAGTGCAGGCTGGCTTTGAAGTCACTTTTGTAGCCCAGGCTGTCCTTGAACGCAAGGCAATCCTCCTGCCTCGGCCTCCTGAGTGCTGGGATTACAGATGTACACCACCACACCCAGATAAAGTAGTCTATTTTGAGCATTTTAGCAGAAAGTTCGTTTCCCTTTGAATTTCAATTTTCTTTAATTTGCTTCCTCTGTCTTTTTAGAGGGGAGTAGGGTGATGGAGATGGCTGATGCAGAGAAAAGAAAGAGAAAGTGGTATGAACAGTACACTTTCATTTGACCAAAAAACAGTGACTTTATTAAAAAATTGTCTTTGTAAATGCCGTTTGTAGAGAAATCTTAGAATAAAATGTTTTATAATAGAAATAATCCATTAGAATTTGCATATTTTACTGCTTTCCAGCTTAAATAAGATGTTTATTTATTTCTAGAATACAGCTTATTTTTCTTTTTTTCTATGTAAGTAGAAGTGCCACCCCTCTTCTACTAGTTCTGCTGATTTACCGTTCTCAAGACCAATATCAGCATGAGAGATGCTGTGCATCTTGCTGATACTTTTCTTTGAGCCACATGATGTAATAATATTTAATGCTCCTGAAGAACGAACGACAAGGAGAGAAAAACAATCATTGTCATGTGATGTTGTGGTTTGAAACCATTCAAGTTCAATACTGTATTACTCATTATAAAGAATACATGTAGAAAACAAAGGAGCAGGTCACAAACTACATCACAATTTGAAATAATAGAGCACTTTAGGAAATGTGGGAAAATGAAAATGTGGTACCCTAATGAAAGGGAGCTATGAATGAGGGCATCCTCTTCAAAAGCTCGTGCTTTAAAGGGAGTGTTGCTTTAAATAAAAGAGAATGATCAAAGTATAAGAGCACACATTAAAAAGGTGAGTAGCTTTCCTAGGTCCTCATCTCTTACAGCAAGGAGTTGTGACCATTTCTACTTTTAACTCTTCTCATGTCTGTCTGCCTGGCATCATCTACAACATTTGTACCTCTCTGTCTAGACTTCAGCAGTTCCGTTTGGTTCTTGCTCTGTGAGACAAGACCTTAGCACATTAAGCGATCCATCACCTTTTCTCTTTCTTCTCCTTCTTCTGTTATTAATAATTTTAGAATTCCTTTTGTTTATTTGTTATTTTAAGACAATACTGAATATAGTTAAACCTCTGTTTCTTGGTCCAATGGCCTTACTGTCCTCCACATCTTTTCTCCCGTCCTGTTTCCCAGTGTAAACCATAGCTTTGACACTGTGATGGTTTGGAGATTGGACATTTTTAGGGGGTGACCATTGTTGATGGTAAGCTTTTCCATGTTTTGATGGAGTCTAAACATTTGAAAATGATGAAGAATGTTCATAGAACTGTGATTTTTCAAAGGTCTCAGGAAATGTTTGTAATATCTTGCTTTAAGGGACTGAAATGACTGATTCTGGTCCCTTTTGCCTTAGGCTTTTCACCCTGTTATATGTGTTATTACTCCATATATTCCATCATTTTTGTCAGATAATATGACTTGGTTTTTGTTTGAAGAGCAGTTACTCCAACCACAGGGCACCTTGCACAGTCTCAGGGGTCCTGTGAAGTGATTCCAGATTCGGTTTGGGGTTGGGTTTCTTCCAGGGGAACTGTTGAAATGGGCTGTTGGTGGGAAGCTTTGAGGCAGTTGACTTTGGCTTGGGCTGTCCTTTCAAATGGAGAGAACGTTTATGAAGTTTGGAAGATCAGGGTGTCCTCCCACCCACCGCACCTAGCCCCTGACCCTGCCACCTCCTCTCACTTCCCTTTCTGAGATTCTGAGTTTGTCCAGGAAGTTCTGGACCCTGAAATTTGGGACACTGCTTTGTCGTAGGAGGGAGAAAGCATTGAGAGCTCTTAACTGAGAATTCTTCATAATAAAATCTTTGTCTCTACCTGAATCCTGTAGAGTTCTTGGGCTGAGTCAGAAGATGTGTTGGTATTTAGGTCAGAAGATGGTTGTATCATGATGATAATGCTGCATGAGGTTGTCGTTACCCTTTTGACACACAACCTATTCTCTCCCATTATTCCATCTGATGGATACACACACATGATGTACACAAGGCAAAAATGTTGCCATCCTAGTGTGTGCAGAAAATAAAGCAAGTCTCAGAGAGACCCTGAAGTCATGTTGTGCACACGTTAAACCTCTACCTAGTCATCTCCTCTTTAGCTTTGGGGAAGCCCCCAGCTGTTGAGTATGGAGTTAGGGTCCTTTCTCTATCGCTGTGCCCCATATTTCTTCCTAACTCTCCTCTGACCTCAGCCTCCTTTAGTCAACCTCAAATGAACCTTGAGGGTTGCAGAGAGTTCTTGGTTCTCTGGGGCTGTAAGAATAGCGTCAGGCAAAGTCCTGCATGGGTTTGAGGAGAGTTCAGAGGAATTGTTTCCTGTGGTCCCACATGGAGAGAGAACGTGGGAATGCACCCCAACTGAGAAGTACCTTTTAGCTATGCAGCTGTAGTTTAAAGGCTTGTGGCTGTGGAACTACAGTGTTTATACTAAGGAGCCTTGGAATATTTTCTGGTTTGTGACATTGATTGCAAAACGGTTGACCTTTCTTAATGGCTCCAGAACTTCAGCGACTAGCACCAATGTTTAGGCTCAAGGACACAGGACAGTGAAATGAATGGTTTCCTTTGGGCCTCTGTATGCTCCTTCTGTCTCAGTCTCCAGAGTAGGAGCAGCTAAATCTTTACCTGAAATTGCCCCCTGAGATCGTTAAATATAGATCATCTGGATTCTGAATGGAGGCTTCGCTCCAGGACATGTAATGAACTGTCTGTAAAAAGATTGACACTGATTTTATTTTCGTGTGACTGCTGATATCAACTGCAATTCCAAACTTTAGCTGAAGAAATATTTACAGATATTGGAGTTTACTTCTTCTGACGGATGTTAAAGTTGGCATTCCTGTAATTTTGGAGTAAGGAAGAATGTGGTAACATTTTAGAGGTGAGCTGGGCCACAGTATAAAAAAAATAGAATTTTTCCAAAGAGGAGATATTTAAGCCTTTAACGTGCAACAGATCTTAGTATGACCTTTATTACCAGATTGGCAGAAAGCTTGTTGTTTGAATTAGGCTTACGGCGCCTTAAATTTTTACATCTGTGCATTGCAATAGAATGTACTATATTTTGCATCTGTAGGTTTTATTTTCCTGATCAGAATGCACTGATGATATTAGTATTTCTATGGATGTCTTTGTTTAAATTATCCCAAATTACTAACCTAGTGATTTTCCTTCTCTTTGTTTGCCAGGGTTCATTCTGCTTTATAACTTATAGATATTTTTCATCTTTCATTTTATCATATCCCTTTTTCTTTGAAAACAAAACAGTATGGAATTCTGTGTTTTTGTTTCAGACCCAATGTCTGCGGATCACATTTTAGTGCTTACTGTTGTCCTGGATGGAAAACCTTACCTGGTGGAAATCAGTGTATTGTCCGTAAGTAAACTGGCAACTTGTCATTCTGTGCATTCTTTTCGTTTGTTTTGGCTGCATGACAGTCCTCAGAATGGCCTTTGGAACTGCACACTGTTCATATGTGTGTAGCAGGGCCTTCCAGTCCTATGGCTTCCCTGCTTCTTCTGAATCCAGGTTGGGAAAGAGATTAGCTTCATCAAAGCCTTGCCATATTCTAATTCAGTGACTTCCTTTGCAATGCTTCTGAGGTGCAGAGAACAGAGTCACGGTTCTGTGCCGTTTGCTTATGCTGTACCTCTCTGCATAGACTGTGTCATCACTTGCATGACATTTTGAGAGAAAAGGTATCATGGGTGATTTCCTTGCTGCAGTTTCTAACTTTGCTGGCTACAGCAGGTCACAGGCGTCCCCAAACCAAGTACACGGAATTTGGGCGATGAAGACCCAAAGCTGAACCAACTCTTGTGGGGAAGGGCTAGAGGAGAACTTTGGTGCCATCTGAGATTCCTAATTTCTGCTGTGTGTCAGACCTCCAAATTCTCATCAGATCCCCCAGTTGTGAAGTGACAGGTCAGGCGTGGGAACCGGGAGCTATTTAGTGGAGGCACCACGTCACAGAACTTGGGGTGCCTGCCCTCTGTGACTTTTGTAGACATCATATCTGTGAAACGGGTTTCAGTTTCCGAAAAGCTCAGCTAATGGAGACATTTGGAGCAGAATGGGCATTAAGGAATCATCCTGTCCACCTGCTCGCTTGACCCTCAGCGTGGTCTAGGGAGAAGACTAGGTTATTCCAGCAGTGTTTGCTTGCTGACCTGAAAATGTCAATCCATTCCCAATTCCCAATTTTGACCAAAAGCACCTTACTCGTTTCTACACCGTGGCTCATTTTAAGATCACCAAGAGGCAGATTTAATGCTAGTTGGAGTTTTCTTAATGAGCTTGATAACGAACACCTCTCCCAGTGTTCTGAAGAATTGTTGCAAGAAGTGTTACCTTCAGATACTGAAATAAATGTTTAGAGGCCTTTTTGACAGCTCCTTTCATAACGTTTTCCAGTCTCTGTCCCCGGCTCTGTTGATGTTTTAATGTGCATCCTGTCCGGTGCGTTACTTCAGCTCTGTGCTGCCAGTTTGCCTCTGACCCAGTGCTGTAAAAGTTCGAGGAAAAGAATGCCAGTCATTAGAAAGAGTGGCGGCCAGATCTCATCTGCTGATAAGTAGAAATCATTTGTCATTTAAACTTACCCTTCCGGCCACCAGCGGGACATTCGGTGCCAGCAAGTATTAGTCTCTGGGTGGCACAGACATGTTAAGCTTTTTCTGCCAGCTGAATGGCTTTCTGATTGTAGAATCAGAACCAGGACGGCAGCCTCCACATTCTCCTCCTAGGCTGCAGTTGTAACTCAGAGCGGGACAGAAATTAAATAAAAATGTCTCCCAAGACCCTTGCTGCAAATCTTGAATCCGTAATCAGGAAGTCAATATGTAAGCATAGAAATCTGTCCGGACGCCAGATTTTTATGTGTTCATTTTGTTTGCCCATCATAGCCTGTCCCGGGCTTTTGATAGGTTAATTAAGTGCTGTTGAACAAGCTAAGGGAAGTTGCGAGCCACTGATTTGGTAGGGAGTTCCCGAGTTTAGGGCTGGAATGCTTGTCCCCCAGAGTCGGTCTGCACTGGGGGCTTCAGGTCACGGAGTCACCGTGGCAAAGTGAGTGAGGAGGTAGGCTGACAGCCCAGGTCTCTCTGGAGGACTGCATTCCTGTAGCCAACCGTGCGCGGGCTCTGTGTGCTGACAGACCTCTGCTTTCATCCACAGCCATTTGCCGGCATTCTTGCGGGGACGGATTCTGTTCGAGGCCAAATATGTGCACTTGTCCATCGGGTCAGATAGCTCCTTCCTGTGGCTCCAGATCCAGTGAGTCTAACGTGTCATTATATATAATATTATTTTATGTGGTTATGCCCTATTTTCTCCTAAATTTGCTTTTGGCTTTTCGCTTTGCCTGCAGTACATTTTTTCACTAGAACATCTGCCTCGTCTGCTCTGCCCAAAATCCTTGGAAAGGCTTCGCTCTAGCTGGTCTCCCGTTTCCCTTCTTCCGTCTTTATGGGAAAATTACGTACAGGGCATAGCGAGTTGGAATCATATAAAGATTATGGCTGTCTGTGTAGGTTATCACCTTAGTCATTTTTATATCTCCAACATAAACACCATAAAAAGGTGCTCAATAAAATGATTATTTAATGAACATTTTTGGCTCAGAAAATACTAGGCATTTTTCCTTGTGGTACTGAAATATGAATCTGATTAAAAACTTACTTAAAACTCGAGACCCCTGCTTTGGCAAGAAGAAAATGAAAGGAGTCATGATGGCAGTTTCTGGGAATGATTTATCATGAAGCACAGAGTTTCCCTTTGAGAACTTTGCCACTTTGTTCTGTGATCATTATTTTATGATACCAGGAAAAGCCGCAGTTTATTCTAGAGAGCCATTGCTTTCTTGCTCTGTTTTTTTTCCCTGTAAGTCTGGTGTCCACAGTAGTGAGTTCGGGAAGTGTGGGAACTGTGAAGGATGTGAGTCATTATAAATTGCTTAGAAAGCTGAAGTTCTTGTCGGTATAAACAGCCCCTCAATACCCTGGCCTTCGCCAAGGCAAAAGAGGTAAGTTCCTTTTTCATTCCCAGTTTCTTTTGAGAAAAATGCTCTCCCATTCACAGTGCTCTTGACAAGGTTTGAGAACCATGTTAGTATATTCTGTTCTGTCTTTGCAGGCAGAGCACGTCAAGATCGGTTATATGTTAAGGGTCCTAACATTGATGTGGTTCTCATCAGCTGATAGACAGGACAGGGGAGTTCTTCAGCATAGCAGACCCTCTGAGTATCCGCTCACCGCCCTTGGTAGACATGGGGGACTCTTTCTGAGACTCTTGGAAGATTTTTCTGGCCGGGGATCAGGCCAGGTCTCTGTATAGGGCAAGCTAGGGGTGCTGGAGGGTTAGCAGCATGACTGGACCCGGAAGTAAGGTTTAAGCAAGGCCAGGTGGAGAGTTTTTGGGTGAGTGCCCCAATTCCTTGCCTGTCGGTTTTGGGATTGGTTCTGCATTGTTTCCTGGAGTTCCCTACTGGGAATGAGTCCTCATTACTCACAGGGATAGTAAACTTGACAGTGTAGTTCTGTTTTACATTCACCTATTGGTGATTTCTGGAATTGCTTCCCCAAAAAACTACTTCCACTCAGACGAACTGTCTCAGAATCTGCTTTTGGTAGAACCCAAGTACTGAATGCAGCTGGTTTTCCCTTGGGGTAGGAATTCCCCCATGGGCTGGGGAATCTTGTGCAGCACCCTGAACGTGGCATAGTCTTACTGCATCTCAGTTTGATTTTGAATGCATGTCCCCCAAGAGCAGCAGGTTCAGGGTACACAGTGAAGGTACCCAAGCTGGAGGGATAGAAAGAGGCTGAGAATTCAGCTAGCAGCACTCAAAGACACATGCTAAGCATCTTGATCTCTATCAGGAACACCTCCAAGCTGCTGCTGAAGAGAGACAGCCTTAGGGGCACGGAAAAGTGCAGGTATTCCATTGGGAATGAACCCATCTCTGATTGGTCCCTTTGAACCAACTAACACTGCAAGAGAAGACAGCAGGTGGCAAAACTGGGTATTCTACTGGAAAGATCTTTAGTGATAGTGTGAACTGCTCAAGATTTCTCTGTCAGGTATAAATTACGAGATATGGGGACAGGATGTTAACGAGGTCAGAGGGGAAAGCTGTGGGCTTGGAGTACTTCTGTCTAGCCCTGGGCTGGGGAGAGAAGGGTGCTCAGGCCTGAGGCCACTTTTTAACCTACAGACTGAAGTCCAAGACTTGTGGCGGATGCTTTCTGAAGAAGTGTGGATCTCACATCTTGTGTCTGGACACCAGACAGTCCCCAAGTAGCTTGTAGATGTGAATGGTGTAAGAGGAGAATCTGATCTCACCAGGGTCTTGGAGGCATTTGGAGCTTTTAAAATCATTATCTTGGTTTTCCTTGAACTCATGTTATCTGCGCAGCTTGCACAATTAAAGATGGCAGAGTGTTTCAAATTAAGGATAACTGGGACGACCAAAATTCCTTTCTGGTTGTTTGGAGTGGCATTCAGGAAACAGTTGTGCCACTCTACAGAGCTTGCTGGTGACAGTGTGGTGGAAGGCATGTGTGGACAGATGACTTGATAATCTGCTCATCAACTCAGTGCAGTGCTTGCCTTTTCTTCCTGTTCTACTAAAAGGGGCCAACTAAGATCATTGCACCATTGTTTTGTGTGAAAAAATTCATAGCTGTTGTATGATAGGAGTGAAGGAGACCTGGTAAGTTGTGGGTATCTGAGGGGTTTAGTTTCTCATCTGAAAATGGAAAGAACTGGGTGTGCAATACCCACACTCCTGAGACTGAGGCAGGAGGATCACAAGTACGAGCCCAGCGTTAGCAAGAACCTATCTCAAAATAAAATATAAAAAACAGTAAGGGTGTAGCTTAGTGCAAAGGTCCTGGGTTCAATTCCCAGTACTGGGGAAAAAATGGGAAGAATGGAAGGAGGTCATGTGTTGTGGGTGGTTTTGACTCAAAGGCCCTGTTCCTCTGAGAGCAGACAGTAATCCCTTCCCGACCTACATGAGAGACTGCATTGGCAGGGCCTTCAGACTACTCATCAGCCATTCTCCTAGGCCACAGGAAGATGTGGCTTCACTCAGGTCTGATGCTGCCCTTGACATTGGTCACTGAGGCACCAGGGCAAGAGAAAGATCAGCTAGGGAGGATCAGAACAGAGGTTTCCCTAAACTTTCCTTCTGCCTTTGCTGTCAGTGTCTATGGCTGGGTTGGGGTCCTGAGGAATCCTTGTTTTCATGAAGATCTATTCTGGTTACGGGTGTGACTCAAGCTCTTTTAACTGTGTGTACACACTCACCCACTAACACCAATTACCTAGTAATGCTGGGACTCTTAGGCCATTCAGATGCTATAACAAAATACATTAAATGGCACAATTTCTACACATTAGATGTTGATTTCTTACGTTTCTGGAGGCCAGGAAGCCCCAGATCGAGGCACCAGCAGTGTCTGATGTCTGATGTCTGGTGTCTGATGTCTGATGCGGGCCGTTCCTTGTAGGGGTCATCTTCTGTGTCTTTTCACGTGGGGAAGGGCAGCTGTCAAAGGGCACGGATCCCATTCCTGATGGCTGTGCCCGCAGGACCCAGTCACCTCCCCAAAGCCACACTGCTGTAATATTATTGTCACATTGGGTTTCCCCAGATGAATTTGGGGGGATGCAAACAGTCATAGCATAACATTCATAACTGTAGGTAATATGCTCTTGTGCAATTGGATTCCTGTAGTTCATATTTTAGACTTCAACGGTCCATTTTATGCGCATCCCGTTTTACTTTTCACACTTTTTAAAGGCACTTTTAACATGACCTTTCTTATTTTGGAATAATGCTGTACTCAGAAACCGTTTCAGAAATCACATGGGGAGATCCTGGGTGCCTAACCTTTACCAGGTCTCCCCAGGGTGGCGCCTTACAAAGCGGTGAGACACTCCTGTCTCCACAAGGATTCCTCGCGGTACCCCTTGGGTCATTTTCCTCCTGCCTCTGCGCCCTCCTTGACTCTGACAGCCGCTCCTCTGTTCTCCCTTCCTATGCCTTTCGTCTTTTGAGGCCGCTGCTGACATCACTAGTTCATTTCCTGCACTGCGGCATAGTGTGACTGCGGCAGGTGTGGCAGTGCCTCAGCCATCCACCTGCGAGGGGCCGCTGGCTTGTTCCCGGTTTCTCTCCCTCCCCCTCCCCCTCCTCTCCCGTCTCCTCTCCCTCTCCCTCCCTTCCCTTCCTCCTCCCCACTCTCTGTTCCTCAGATAAAGCTGCTAGGAATATTTGTATACAGGTTTTTATATGAACATAAGCCTTCATTTTTGCCTGGGAGGAATGCGATTTTGGGGTCGTATGGTAGTGCCTATTTAGCCTCTAAGAACGGTGAAAGGACTTCTGGAGTGTTTGTGCCATGTTACCTTCTTATCAGCGGTGTATCAATGCCAGTTTCCCTGCCTTCTCCCCATCTTTTGCTGTTGTCACCATTTTTAATTTTAGCTCTTCTGATGAATTTGAGCCGGGGAGTGATATCCAACCATGGTTTGAATTTGCATTTGCCCAGCGGCAGTAATGCTGAACATCTTTTCATGTGCTTCTTTGCCACCTGCATTTTTTTTGTGTGTGAGGTGTCTCTTCATGCCTTTTGTTCAGACTGTGATAGGATTGCTCATTATTTTGCTACTGAGTTTTGAGAGCTTTTTATAGATTCTAAATACTAGCTCTTTGTTAGAGAAGTGATTTGCTAACTTTTTCTCCCACTCTATCGCTTGAGTTTTCCTATTTTTTATGGGAGCTTTCTCAGAGCAGATAGTTTTGAATTTGGTGGTCTAATTTATCAATATTTTCCTTTACTCAGTTGTGCTTTTGCTGTCAAGCCTAAGAATGATTTGCTTAGCCTGAACTCCCAAAGATTTTCTCTTTTTCCTAGCAGCGTTACAGTGTTACATTTACTTCTTTATCACATGTTGAGATGAGTTTTATATGAGGCATGAGCTTAAGATCTAGGTTTAGTTTCAGTTGCTACTGATGGATGTCCAATTATGCCAGCCCCATTTGTTTCTGGAAAAGTTACCTTTTATGCATTGAACGATGTGATAGTTTTGGTCTTAAATGTCCTGCAAAGGTCTGTGTGTGTGTGTGTTATAGGCCTGGTGCCCAGGGAGCTCTTGGAAAGTGGTGAAACCTTTGCAACATAGGACCTAGTGAGAAGTCTATGGGTTGTTGGGGATACAGCCTTGAAGAGGGTTGGGGGACCCCAGTAACTTTCTTACTCCCTTGCCGTAAAGTGATATTCTTAGTCACAATGGGCACGTAGCATCAGAACCTGTCATCATTGAGTGAAATCCCCCAAATGTCAGCCAAAACAACACTTTTCTCTTTATGAGGGGTATTTGTTATATGGCTGGAAAGCTGACTAATACAAGTTACTTTTGTGTCTTTGTCAAAAGTCAGCTGGGTATATTTTTATGAGTCTTTTCCTGGTTTCTCTCTTTTATTCCACTGACCTAGATGTCTGTCACTTCCCTCTACATTCTGGGTCAGCTCTAGGATAAAACTTGAAGTTGGGCAGCCTCATTCAAAATTATCTTAGCTGTTCTAGTTTATTTGCCTTTCCATGACAATTTTAGATGGATTTTGTCTGTATCTGCAAAACCTTTGAGGATTTTGGTAGGAACTACCATAAACCTGCATGTCAAGTTGGGGAGTATTGGCATGCTGCATAACCCCTTAGAGTACTTTCAAATTTTATGACTTTTGGTTTATTTCCACTCGGTGAGAGTTGGGAGTACTTGTATTCCGAGCACCAGTGTGAGCTCTAAGAATGTGAGGAAGCTGAGGAGCAATTCTCTTTGAGAGTGTATTGTGCAGTCCCGTGGCAGAGTGGGAGAAGTCAGGAGGAAAGACAGATGTAACTTTTGAAAAAGCTTTTTAGGACAGGTCAGAGAGGAATGCGTGGAATCTACTCAGATTTGTCCTGAGCAGTAGACAGTTGGGTGGGTTTTTGCGTCCTGGTTGGTCTGCTGTGGAAGCATCTTCATTCCTGCTGTCATTTCACTTAAGTTTCTCTGAACCTTTTCCAGCTCGGTTAGGTTTGGTTTTTTAAGATAAGCTTCCGGTGACATTTCACCCCTGAGCTATGCGTCCTTAGGCACCACAGGGCACTTACCCACTTCAGGGAATGTCAGTGCTGTGACCCTCCAAATGGAAGATGCTTTTGTCCTGTCACGACCCTGCCCCTGTCTCAGGTTAGAGCCCAAGAGCTGGTCTGCCTGTTTCATTTGCCTGCCTCTGCTTTTCCTATGCTGAAATTAAAACTCCTACTCACTGTTAGGATGCTGATTTGCAAAGTGCTTGCAAGACTCTTTATGCTAGTTTACGACCCGTCTTTAGAACCCTTCCTGACCTAGTGCTTCCCAAGAGAGCTATCCTTAGAGGTACAGACGCTCCTCATTTGTGGAGTGCAGCTGAGTTCCAATCCACAACTAGGTCGTTCACTGCACTGGTCGCTAAATGAGGAATTGTGTGTTGTATGTCCATCACCATATTCAGAACAAACTAAGAGGCAAAAGAAGCATCAACTTAGTGACTTTGCTTTATTTGCATAACTCTTACAGGCAGCACTGTAATGTATAACAGAACATAAAACTACGCAGTATAATCAGGAAAAACTGCAGTACTGTATCAACCAGGTGTACTGTAGAAAAAAGACACCGAGGCTGTATCAACAAGATGTACAGAACTGTACAACACCAAGAAAAGACAGGTAGTAAGTCCGAACAGTGGTTAACCAGGTTGTCCTTCCATGAAGAATATCTTTATTTAGGCCCTAGAGGGTCCCAGCACCTCTTCGTCCCCACGGTGCATTCACATTTAGATATTAGTTTAATTAACTTTATGCTAGCATCGAAAGTTCTTTCCGCTCTCCTTGCTTCCTGGCCAGTGGAAACAAATGTTCAGCCAGTACTTGCTGAAAGGCTGCAAGGACTTACTACATCTGAAATGAACACACATTAATTTGGGGCCTCTTATGGATATAGGTAAATGACAGTGTTTTTTGTTGGTTCCAGGGTACTGAGCTCGGCATGAAGCCTGTTGAAGCAGGGTTAGGGCCCTCGGGCTAACTGCGTGTGACAGCATAAGCCTGTATACATTGGCCCTTGTATTTGCCTGGTGTTCCCTATTTCTGCCAAAAGTTTGACACAGATTGAGTTTAGGAATACATTCTGATGTGGGGTCCTTAACACATTCAATAAAGACTATAGCATCCTTCTGTGCAGAAATGGAGCCCTTAGCTTTTAGTTGTCTTTTTTCCCTAGAGAGGTAGAACCTGGTCTGCTAATGGTGAGACGTCTGGAATTCTTGTTCAAATCAGAGTGAAGTTTAGAATATGCACCAGTGGCAGGATTTAATCCAAATGAAAAGCGATGGGTGTACGTAGCCCCACTGGGTGGTTTCCTGCTTGAGTATCCCGCTCCATGTCCAGCTCCTTTGCTTCCCCATGGAAATCCTGAGCAATGGCTCCCACCGCTAGACAGACAGTGCTTGCTGCCCCTGGAGCCCCGAGACTTCACCGTGGTTCGTCTCCTGGTGAACGGTCCATGGCAGAGCAGGCGGTGGGGCCTCTCTCTGTGGATGAGTTTGCGCTTCTCCCTTCCCGCCCCTCCAGGAATTCACGACTCCTTGGCTTGTTCGGACCCCTGGAGTAACCGTGCCTTATCATTTCACAAGCCTGACCAAGTGGTTTTATCTTTTAAAGGAAGTAAGAATATTTTATTCTCAAAATGATTCACTTGAAAGACAGGGTAAAAGTGCATATATAATATATCAAGGGAATTTAAAAATTATTACCATGCATTTGAAGGAAATTTAGTTATTCTTCCTGAAAAAAGATGAATTCATTCTGATTTTCGACTTGAGCAAATAATGTAAAGTCACCATTTAAGCTCCTGTTAGTTTTTTCCCATTTAATCTCAGAGTAGCTAAATGGCTTTGTTGCTTGTGTGGGAATGGAAATGAACTCTTGGCATGAGCTGCTCTAATTGAAATCAGTTCGCGGGCCAAGTTCCTCCGCTGCTTGGCGGGTGACATCATTTCCTGTGCTTTTCTCAGTCCTTACTGTTTTTCTAAGATAGGATGAAGCTAAGTATAACTTCACATTTTAAAGCAACTGTACACCTTTTCCTGACCTACTTAGAATAGTATCCAAAGCTTTCACCAAATCTTTCTTTCCTTTGCATAATTATAGATAACTTTTTAGTTAAAAATCGTTTTGGCTGAGATGTTTTTAATGGAATTATAGGAGCCTAAAATAACAGTTTGTTTGAGTTAGTTTCCAAGGTTGCTTGATTTCTATAACAATACTCCAATAAAGGAGTCATTTCTACTTTTATAGATGCAGAAAACAATAAAGATTTTTTTTATAGCAATGTACTTAGGGCTGTGCCAGTGGGCAGCCTCCCAGGCTCCGCCTGGCCTTCAGGAGTGGCTCTTGGTGTCATAATCAGGTACCATGAATTAAGTAAATAGAAATTAACTTAGCACCATTTCTTGCCATACCTGCTACTGTAGGCAGTTTAGGAATGTAATAAAAAATCACGACAGCCCCTCTGCTGTCATGAAGTTTTTAGACAAGTGGGTTGTGGGTAGGCGCAATAATGAAATTATATATATATGTGTGTGTGTGTGTGTGTGTGTGTGTGTATATATATATATATATAAAGACTAGTGTCAAATGCTCTCAAGGGAGAGAGGGCTCCCATCTGGTTTGGGAGAGAAGAGGGAAGAGAAATTAGAAATGAACAAAGGAAAGACAAGACATCTGAACAGGACCTTGGGGCAGGTGGGGTTTCCATGTTCGGTGAGAACTGTATTTTGCGAAGAGTGATCAGAGGGGGACTCTGTGGAGAGGCTGGCACACGCTTCTCTTCCGCAAGAAACCCAAAGAATCAATGCCCTGAAGAGCAAAGTAAGAGACAGAGAAGAGGAGCCAGGGAAGACAGCTCCTTTGGGAAACTGGGTCCTAGAAAAGGGTGCCGGGAGGGGGCTGTCTGCCCGGGGGAGATTTGCTCCCTCCTCCTTTCAGCTCTTGCTTCTCCTGATATAAAATTGTCCAGCCCTTTCCTTGGAAGTGCGCTCCGCTGCACAGGAGAGCACAGAATCGGCCTAACCTGTGGGCCTCGTTGCCGGCCTCCTTGCAGAGAGAGGCGTGCAGGGGGTTCACGATGTGCAGAGTCGGGCATTCAGTCCTGTCGGTGTGGGAGAGCTGCTGCTGCTGCTGCTGCTGCTGCTGCTGCTGCTAGAGCGCGAGGGAGAGCCCGAGGTTGCAGAAGTGCTGGCTGCCTTCCCGAGTCCCTGACACGGAGACAGCTGCAGGCTGAAATAGAGACGATGACATACTTCGCGGTCCTTGTCTCTCATAGCGGAGCCGGCGGGCATTTTCAAGACTCCAGCTTCTCGCAGCGCCTTGGCGGCTCAGCGTAAGGCTGGCCCTTGTCTTCTACCCTCACTTCGAAACGTACCAGATCGCGGACACGTGGGTCTCATTTAGTTTAAGGTTTCTGTTTAAATGAGCAGCTAACCCCCGCAACAGTCATCAGACAGTCTTCCTACTAAATGCCTTTCTAGGTATTTTCCTATTTTCACTTTTCTGCCTCCAGAATTCTTTTAGCAGAAGTGCATGAAATTTCTTACTCTGGCCTTTTCCCTAGCCACCTACCCTGAACTGTAAATCATAGAAAAGTTATTGCCATCATAATCTCGTATGGTTCCTCTCAGCACTGTGCTCTTGTTGGTATAAATTAACACAAATGACATTGAATTGCAAGCCTTGCAAAATCAAGGAAGTCATTTGGCAGAATTAAAATAAACACCAAAGAAACAATTAGATTGCATTGTAAATGACTTTATAGCTAGACATGGTGGCGCACGCCTGTAATCCCAGCACTCGGGAGGCTGAGGCAGGAGGATCGCCGTGAGCTTGAGGCCAGCCTGAACTATGTAGTCATATTTTATTTTCAAGTAACTGCCCATCAAGTCCTGTGAACTGTTGTACCCTATGCGCTTAAATTACAAAAATGAATTCTTCTTCTTCTTTGGTTTTCAAGTACAACACTGTAACATCCGCTGCATGAACGGAGGTAGCTGCAGTGAGGACCACTGTCTCTGTCCGAAAGGATACGTGGGGACGCACTGTGGACAGCGTGAGTAACCATGGTTCCCATGGGGTTATGCTGAGGTCGCTCGTGGGTGGACACGCAGAATGAGGCGATCACCGCGCATGGCTTTTCTCCGGTTCCTGGGGACACAGCGTTTTCACAGACGTCTGGTGACCCTCGCAGGAGGACAGGTCCCTTGCCCGACCCACTCAGCACCGCTCGCTTGTGGGATGTCAGTACTGAGTTACTTGGTTCAGTCCCCTTCGCTCTGATTCGGCGCCCTGTCTGCCGGGGCCTCTGGTTCGCGGCCGCCGCCCCAGGTGCCCGGCTGTGCCTCATTCCACCGTGCGCCTTCTGCTCCGGGGCGCAGCTTGCGCCTGGACTTCCGGGAAGCATCTCTGATAGAGTACTGCAAGCCCAGTCCCACCCTCCTCCACACCGTCCTCGGTGACCGCCAGCTGCCTCTCCTCCGTGTGCCAAGCCTGACCCCGTGCTGGGGTCTGCGGGTTCGTTCCCTGCTCACTGTGGCCGCCTCTGCCAGGGCCCGTGCTTTGCAGAAGATGAAATGTCCTTTGCAGGGCTCCTTTTCAGTACTTGACGATGAATATATATATATATACATGCTATAGGAAATTCAGAAAAGTTCAAAACTATGAAAAATTAAATTAGCTACAAGCGGGTCATTCCAGAGATTGTGTCATAAACATTCAATGCATGTTTGGTACAGGAGGCCTTACCAAATGTATAACTTTTCAGTTAATATTTTGTTAGAAGTGTATTTGTGTTGTTAAACATTTAAAAATACATTTGATGGCTGCACAAATCTCCATTAAATGCATTTTTCTGCTGTTTACCTAATGACCCCTTAATGGTGGTATTCATGTTGTCTGCGTTTTGTGCCATTGCATATATGTTGGTCATGATGAAAAACAATGAACCAGAATTTACATGTTGGCCCAGGGAAGGTCCCCACCCTGCAGTGTGGTGAGAACGCTGCTTGAGTTTTGTGCAGCCCAGCATGGTGAGAGGAGAATCGCAGGATAGTCTTCCCAGTGTGGGCCACCACTGGGCTGGGTCTTGAGGGATGAGCAGGAGTTCACCCATCAGATGATGGGGAATGGGCCTTTCAGGGAGATGGCATACCATGGGCTAAAGCACTGGTGCAGGACTTAGCATGGAACAGGGACACAGCAGGTGCTTTTGTGTTGCTAGGGATGAAAGACAGGTCGAAGAGGTGCGAAGGGAAATAAGGTGAAACAGGAAGTCATAGCTCGGTGTTAATGCCTTTGTGCGAGCAGTGTTTCTTCCCGGGCAGAGGGAGGGAGGACAGGAGGGCCTGCAGCACCTGCCGCGGGGCGCCCCCAGCTTCCCACGCGCCAG
The DNA here is from genome assembly GCF_000276665.1 of Chinchilla lanigera. Lineage (NCBI taxonomy): Eukaryota > Metazoa > Chordata > Mammalia > Rodentia > Chinchillidae > Chinchilla > Chinchilla lanigera. The sequence continues at coordinate 5,319,060 of NW_004955409.1, forward strand.
GCACCGTCAGCGACCTTCCCGTGTTCGGGCTCTGCGTGCGGCAGCTCCTTGGCGTCCTGCCTTTCGCCAGCCGAGGAATCTGGGCCCGGAGCGTGGGCGGGTCCTCTGCGGAGGTGACGGGCCGGGCAGAGCCGGGCTGGAACCCATGCGCCTTCATGCCGTGGCCCGTGTGCTCAGCGGGTGAAGTTGGGGCGCGCTCCAGGTTCCCAGCAGGGAAGGAGCTGCGGGAGCCCCTGGGTTCGGAGGCGCTGGGAAGGAGGACGAGGACGGGGCGCCGGGTGGTGTCCCCTGGTCGTCCCGTGGGGGCTGCAGGGCCGCCCCTGGCGTCGCTCGCTGCTGAAGCCCTCCGCTCTTGTCTTCCAGCCGTCTGTGAGAGCGGCTGCCTCAACGGAGGGAGGTGTGTGGCCCCCAACCGATGCGCCTGCACCTACGGCTTCACCGGACCGCAGTGCGAGAGAGGTAACGTTTCCTGAGCTCACCGCGAGGACGGCGGCTCCCTGCTGGGGCGTGGGCTCGGGGTCTTGCTCAGCTGTCGCTGGGCCGGTGTCCGCGGTGACAGACGGCGGACCTGGGTCTGCTCGGGCTGCCGGCCGCCCCTCCCAGGGCAAGGCCGAGGCCGTGCGGCGAGTGTCCACACGCAGCGGTGGGCGCCGGGATCCAAAGAGGAGAGCTTTCTGCAAGGGTATGGACGGAGCTCCGCGTTGTCCTGGTAAATTCGAGGGGGTTCCCCGCCAAGCACGTGTATGCAAAGGGAGAAGTGGAGAATGCGGAGGTGAATTCAGAGCTGCCGGGCTTTGGGGTCCCACCGTGGGAGCAGCGAGTGTCCCCTGTAAGGGTCAGCTCAGCACGCTGCAGCGCAGGGAAGGGTATGGAGTCATCCTCAGGGTGCACAGGGGAAGACCAAGGCTTGGGGAGCCGCAGGGACACGCCACGGCCACCCAGAGAGCACGGAGCTTCCGTGTGAATGTGGGTTTTCTGCTTTCACCTTTAATGTTCATGGCGTTCTTAAACATTTTCCCTGCTTTGCCTACCAGTACGTGCAAATCCGATGTCGAGATGTACACATAGGTGTAATATGCCTGAGTTCTCCACCGTGAACTTTGGCTTTACTAACCATCTGGTCTGTCTCTACATAGTCATTTTTTCATCATTCCTAGTTTTAAATTTGTTTTCTTTTCTGGTACAACTGGCGGTTGTAAACCCAGGGCCTTCTACCGAGCTACACCTCCTGCCCTTGAAAAAATATTTTGTTTTTTGAGACAGAGGTAGTGGCTAAGCCGGCCTTGAACTTGCGGTCCTCCTGTCTCAGCCTCCCAGGGTGCTGATATTACAGGTGTGTGTCACCATGCCCAGCTTATAGTGGTTTAGAAGGTTCATCTCATGCAAACCTGTAACTGAAAAATACTCAGGAGCTTTAAAACGACACTTATCACTTTTATTCAAAGTTGTAAGAAGATCTTCTGGCGCTAAGATGGGAGGCAGAGATTAAGGAGCAGATAGCCAATAAATGTCACTTAAGACATAGCTGAGAGAAACAGCAGAAAGTGCTATGTGAAAAATCGTTTATCTTTTCTATTTGTACAAGTTCACTCATATTCACTTACTTGCTAATAAAACAATCCTGTAATACATTTTGACAAGCCGCTGGAGGTCAATTACAATTATTGCTGGATAGATCATGTTGTAAGAAAGATGGTGTGGTGCATACTGGACTCTGGGCCTTCAAATCGCATGCTGCGGACCCTTCTCCAGTGGTTTGCTTTACCACTTTTACACTTGTGCTTTTATTGCCTTGGAGCTGAGGAAGAGGTGACATCATCTTGTGGCCTTATTTACTCAAGGAAGATGGAGCAGATCACAACCGTCAGCGTGAGACCTGAGAACCGGTGTGTGAAGAGAACGCTGAGCTTACTTTGCTGTGGAAAAATCACTAATGAAGTGAAGTCAGGGAGTGTTCTGTATCTGCTAATGTGGTTAAGGAATTTGCTGCAAAGAATACAGGTCCCCGTGGCTCAGGTGTGGACCGGAACACGATCTGAAATCCGGAGAGCCTGAGGCTGACCCACTCTACAGTTATTTCCTCAAAGATTTGATCTTTGCCCAAGATTAAGAAATAGGTTAAATTAAGAAGTGGGTTGGGTTACTGAACTCCTAATCAAAATTGGCATAATACTCAGGGGTTTTTCCAGGTTTTGGGGTGCCTCTGACTACTCCCCTTCTGGGAGAACGGCTATGCTGACATGTGTAGGAATGTGGGAATGCATGTTGGCCCCGTAGAATCTACACTGTGGTGATTGTCTAAATCGAGTTGATCCCGCGTGGCAGGCTGCCAGGCATGTGTGGAGGGGCGGCCGGGGGAGCGGAATCGGCTCTCTTTAGCCACTTGTCTCCACTGGTCCCTGCGAGCGTGACCCAGATGTGCGTTGGAAGAAGGGAGACGCGAACGTCATCTCCCTCCCCGTGAGGGAGACGGGGTGTTTTTGATGCCAGCGTTGTATTTCCTCCTATAGCTTTTCACTGGCTTTGGCTTTTATGAAAGTGATTCGCTTGCTTCTGTAAGGAATTGGAGGCAGCAGGTCCTTTTAGCGATGTCCGGTGGTGATTTCTGGAGGGACTTCTCCTGCTGGTGGGGTAGCGTTGTCCTTAGCAGGAGAAATCCCAGGGGTGGTCACATTCTGCTTTTTACTGGGATATAGCTCTTTCTATTTTTAAGAATGAACTTCCAGGAAGCTGTTTGCATTTCCCCTTCCTCCTCCTAGGAGGGTGAGCCCAGGTTCTCTTCCGTTCACCCCGGCTCTCTCCATGCCACTTTTTACAGCACTTGCCACATTCTGTCAAAGCTGGCCTCTGTCCCCCCGAGAGCAGCTGCTCCTCAAGAGCAACTTTGTTTTCCTGGTCGTCTTCCCTCCTGTGGCAAGCTCAGCGCCTGATGCGCAGTGCACGGCCGGCGGGTGTTGGAGTAGGTCCACGCTGGAGACGTAGTCCTGGGCTCCAGAGGAGCTCGGGACATGATCGCTGTTTGCCTGCTGGTGGACGATCCTGGGAATTGGCTGTGGGCTTTGTGCTGAAGAGAGCTGATTGAAATGCGGGTGCCTAATTGAATTCAGACCCATGCTCAGAAGTATCATCCCCCAGGGCCACAAGATTGTCATTTTTAAGCAGGCAGGGAGACAAAACGGAGGTATATTTTGACCAAAACCAAGTGGCAGGAGAAATAAAAATAAAAAGCTTCCTGTCGTGATGTAATGCCTGTAGAAAGGAACATTGTGCATGTCAGGTGCAAGCTCCTGGCTAAGCAACAGTGTCCTGGGAGTCCATGAAACTTTCACACTTGTGTAACTACCCCAGGAACCCGGCACGGGGGAGAAATCCCCCTGGAGAGTGATACTGGAGAGATTTGGCTCGCACAGTGCCAACAAATGAAAGGTAATCATCCACGAACGTAAGCGTTTGGGTTGGTGATGGAAATCCACGCTTGAATTATGAATCAGGGGGGTCATTCACACAGTCGGGTTAGGAAGCAAGCGTGTCTTATGTACCGCTTTTAGTCACTGAAATAAATACGTTGGTTCGTCACCCTCATTGGGTAAGCGGCATGATTGCACCATTGCCTGTAGTAATTACTTCTTAGGAACTGCCTGGGAATAGCATTGGCTCCATTGTCCCACGTGTCACAGGCCCCACCTGACTGTCACACACCCTTCTCTGCGCTTGCCTCTTGGTGCGTGCGTTCCCCACCTCCTGTGGCATTCTGGATCCAGGCGCTGTTTCTTGGTGTTTTTTCTTTGTATCTCCAAGTTCCTTTCATTTCCTCGTGCATTTGCTTCCTGTAAATTTACATCTGTGATTTCCAGTCCCCCCTCCCATCCCCCTGAGCATCCAGGAGAACTCATGGCTGCCTTGGTCCCGAGATGCCCTCTGTTATCCTTTGTCATCAGAATACAACATTGAGGTCAGGCGGCTGCTTTTGTGGCGACAGCACAAATGAGTTGCAGTTGCTATAGTTACTATCAATAAAAGAGTGTGTGGAAGGCTAGGTGTGGTGGCACAGGTCTGTAAGCCCAGCACTGTAGGAGGCTGAGGCAGGAAGATCACAAGTTGGAGCTCAGCCTGGGCAACTCAGTTTTAATGAGATCCTGTCTCAAAAAAAAAAAAACCCAGACAAACAAAACAATCTACACACCCCACACCCAACCCAAACCCCCGAAATAAAGAAGGGCTGGCAGAAGCGTTGTAAGAAATGAACCTCATTTAATAGAGAAGTAAGCAGAGGCAAAGAGGTGAGATCAAACAGCTTGTCCAGAGAGAGACAGCTTGTCAAAATCAAACCCAGCCCAGCCCATCTGGCTCTTGCGCCTGGAGACATAACCACTGTGCTATACTTGGAATCCCCAGCCAGGGCTCGTTAGTGAGCAGAGAGGATTTTCTGAGGAACGGTGGAAAAAACCCTGGAAGCATGACTTTGAGGGTAGCAGTAAGAAACTTTTCAAAAAGCACTGTTCCAGAAATTTGGAGGGCTGGGGGTGTGACTCTGTGGTAGAGGGCTTCCCTGGCCTGTGAGAGACTCTGGATTGCAATCTCATTGCTGAAAAGAAAGATAGAAAAATAAATAAAATAGAGAAAAGGAAGAAACAAGAAAGAGAAAAAAATCTTGGCTAGCTAGCTAGTTTTCCTCCTTGGTAGAGTTCAACTAAGTTGCTTTTACATAATTTTAAAAACCAAGAGAAAGAAGTCCTGAGTACTTTGGATGTGTCTGATGCAGGGTTCTGGAATACTCCTCTGTTTGATTGATTTGATGATTTAAGGGTACCAATTTACTCTTGGAAAGAGCGCGATTCGAGTCTGTTTGCAGAACATATAAATGGGGTCCAAAGGACAGAACCAACGCGCCTAAACAGAGACATCTGAAATGAATATTGTTGTCTAGTGCAGTTACCACGGCTGGTTATGTGCTTTCCCTACAATATCACAGCTGCTCAAAACATACTTGAATCTCTGCTTTGGAAAAGCCGTTAGAGTCAGCAATACATTTCAGTGAACATGTGACCCATTTTCTCTTCGAGGAGGCATCTGAGTTTTTTGGACATGGCCTGAAAGAATTTATAGTTAACTCTGGTGCCTGCAGTGGGTAATTACACATTTTAGCTGTTTTGGGGTCAAAAATAGGTTTGGAAGAAAAACCAGTGAAAATAATTTTCTCACCTGGCTCATAAAGCACGTGGAATTGGATGAGCGTTCTAAAGTCAGACTTTGTGTGAGCCAGAGGAGGGAGCCTTTTGGAAATTCTCTATCCTGACTCCATCTGGAGAGTTTCATCCCTACTGTCAGACAGCGAGCGATGGATTTGTCTGGATCCTGATTCATTTGTTCTGTTGGGTTCCTACCCAAGTCCCATCCCAGCTGGAAGGGCAGCACTTGGATGGTGGCCGACTCCAGGGAAGCTGTCTCATGCTGACTATTGGGAGACTGTGCACAGGGGGTCATGTTAGCTTTAAGGAAAAAGGAGTAGTGGGGGAAAGGAGAAGGGTAAGAGTGGAGAACTTGCTACTCCTGCCTCCTGTGAGTGGGGGGTGGAAGTGTTTGTCTGTGTGATCGTAAAAGGGAAAAGAATCAATAGCTAGGTGGATGTATTTTCCTATGGGCAGTTGACATTTGAGAAATTATTATTCTCATCCCATAGTTTCCCTCTTAGGATATGCAGATGATGATTTTATACAGTTATCTTTATAATAATTTTGTGGAGCATTTCTCAAAATGCAGCACCCTGTTAAGTAGCTACTAAGCATTTATTATGTAAACCAGAGAATTGCCAGGTCTATGCTGTGTCCAATACATGGAAAAGCCTAACATAGAACAATGCAAAGTTATAATAATCAAGGGAGAGCACTCGGGATACACATTACATAAAAGTAAGTAGCATCATAGCCTGATCTCAGAGGCCTTTAGAGCTTCATGGAGCCAGGGATTGATTTATTTTTAATTTTAAAAACATTTATTGTATATATTTGAAGTTTACAACATGCATATAAATAGTGAGAAGCTTACTGTGCTGTAACAAATTAATTTAACCACTCCCATAGTTACTTGTTGGTCTTGAGAGTAGCTGAAGCCTACTCATTTAACAAAAATCCCTAATACATTTTTATGCACTATGGTCATTGCACATTATTTACAATAGTTAAGGTATGGAAATAACCTAAGGGTCCATTGATGGATAAAGAAACTATGGTATATGCATGTGTAATGGAATATTATACAACCTTTAAAAAGGAGAACCTGCCATTTATTACTATAGGTATGGACCCAGAAGACATTATGCTAAGTGAAATAAGCTGGACACAGAAAGAGAAATATCACATAATCTCATTTATATATAGAAATCAAAATAAAATCCAGAGGTCAGATATACAAATGGACAATAAAACAGTGGTAGGTCAAAGTAGTAGATGTGTAGGTAAAAGTCTAGAGATCTAATGTGTGATCAGATCTGCTTTTTTCTGTTGATGTTTTTCTGGAAGGCACCCATGAAATGCAGATGCATTCCCCCTTCCTCCTTCTCTCTCTCTCTCTCTCTCTCTCTCTGTCTCTGTCTCTGTCTCTCTGTGTCTCTGTTTCTTTCTCTGTCTGTTTCTCTCTCCAAAACGGTTTCTGTTGCTAATTTCATGTAATTTCCAACTGTATTTAAAAATAAAGCCTGAAACACACTGTCTTTGAAGATGAAACCAGGCCGTCAAATCCCACACCCAGCCGAATGGGTGGCTGTTACTAAGTGCCCAGACTAAATACTGCAAGCCCTCTCGTCCTGCACTTTGCCAGGTAGAGCTCCGTGAACAGTCCATACCTTTTTCTTTCCAGAAGGGCAAAGAGCAATAACCCATTGCTAGAAAAATATATAGGAGCTCTCTATGAGCCTCCCTTTTTGTGTTTAGTCTAAATAGAAAATAAATAACTGCTTAGTGAGCAGAGGAAGCAACCCCCGGACTCTCCTGTAATCTAAGGTGGGACTGCAACATTCGGCCGCTAGCGGCTCATTGAATAGGCTTGATTTCCCTACAGTGGTTCCAGGAGTGGCATCTGTGGACAAAGACACGGCTTCTGATGGCCGCGTGGCCCAGGCACGGAGGGTGCTTGGCATGTGCGTCTGCCAGCTGCACAGCAGGGCTAGGGTGGATTCCACCTCTCACTCCTGTGCATCCCGTGCCATTCTGTGCGCTGGCTCTGCTGGTGATAAAGGATCCCTGAACGGTCCCTGAACGTGGGCCAAAGCGTGCATTCTTCCTGTCGTTTACGCTTCCTTCCACAGCCCCTGGGTGTTCAGCATCTGCATCCTCTTCGCTGCCCCAGGCAGCCCCGTGGGAAAAGATCCATGCTGCCTGTATCAGTTCTCTCTCGTGGTGGCCCGGAGCCACCAGGCACTGGTTGGCCATCATGCGTTTCTGGGTTACACACCAATTTCGGTGCAGTGGTTACCGCCCTGGGAACCATGTCTAAGCAACTGGCCAGCCAGGTTCTGGACACGCGGCAGTCTCCGTCCTCCGTTGTGCAGGGCATGCGCGCCATGCAGCCTGAGCCAAGGCCTTGAGGCTTGCTCTGGCTCTGGCACTGCAAAGTGACCCTGCACCGGCTTCCCAGAAAGATCCAACTGAGGTTGAATGCCGTCCCCAAGGAAGTGAGGACACTTTCACCTCGATAGGCGGAGAGTGTACGAGGTCATGGATGCCACTTTTCAGATGCTTTGTTGCATCACGTTTGATTGTGAACGTGTCACCCGCTTGTCCTGATGTTTCAGCGGAGGCTTTCATTTGAACGGCTCTTCTACTAGCACAGCTGATACTCCAGCGTAGCCATTCAGCTGGGTGTGGAATTTCGTGTCCTGGTTTCGTCTTCAAAGACAGTGTGTTTCAGGCTTTATTTTTAGCTCTCGTGAACTTCTAAAAAAGATAAAACTGTTTTCTGCAAGTTAGTTACTGCATTTAATATTTTGGCCACTTTTTTGTGCTGGGTGTTCAGAATACTAGAGTAGAAAAATGTGAGCCCCACATATAATTTTAGCTTTTCTAGTAGCTGCATAAAAAAGGAAAATGAGGGGCTGGGGATTTAACTCAGCGGCAAAGCGCCTGCCTGGCAAGCGCAAGGTTGTGAATTCGATTCCTGGTACCGGAAGAAAAATGAAAAACAAACAAAAAAGGAAAAGGAACAGGCAAATTTAATGTTGGTAATGTTTTACTTAATCCAGTATATCAAAGTGTTTTATTTCAATAGATATTCAATATTCAAAGTTATTAATTAGATGTATTGTATTCTTTTTTGCATACTAAGCCTTAGGAATGCAATGCATGTAATATTAGACCACATCCAGTTTGGACCAGCTAACAGCACCCTGTAACTAGTGGTCACCACATTGGATAATGCAGGCATCAAAACTTCAAGAAAAGTCTTTGTGGTTTCCAGTTTTCCTTCCTCTTCCTCCTCCTTCTGCTTCTTCTCTAACTTTCCAGAAGGCAGCATCTTTGCAAAAAAATTAAAGAGTGGTTACATTACTATTTGGAAAGTAAACCAATTAAAAAATAGAATCAGGGCCCTCTCAGGGACATCCAACATGTTGGCTGCATTGAATGTCGAGGAATTGTCTTGGGGTGCATATAAAATATAGAATATAGTCAATGTATATAAATAACAAAATTTCCTTTATTTTTAAATATTTTATTATAACAAAAAAGAGGGAAAGAAAGAAGGAGGAAAGGCTGGCTGCAGGTTGGACGCGTCTGATAGAGTCTCATTTCTTTGGCTTTCTTCATGGAATCTTGTCCCGATGTCAGTGTGAAACACATTTTACAGACACATGAATTAGACAAAACAACGACAGCAAATATTTAACAAAGGCTCAGCACTCCTCTAGGTACTGCAATTGAATCAGGAAGGAGTATGTGGTTCTTGTCATCACAACCCTTAATATCATTATTTCTAAAACGTTTTTATTAGTACATGCTTGAGTACAAAGTCATTGCGTTCTGGTGGGGGGTTGGTCCATGTCCACAACACAGCTCAACACAGCTTTTTACGTCCCTTCCCTTCCTCCACCCGCTCCCGCCATCTCTTGGCCCCTTTCCTTTCCAAAAGATCTCTCCCTGCTTCTTATTATTTATCTTTTATTTTACTGTTTACTTCATGTATACTTTGGGTTTCTCATGTAGGAGAAAACACCTGATATCTAAGCATGTGTGTGTGTGTGTGTGTGTGTGTGTGTGTGTGTGTGTGTGACTTACTTCACTTAACATTATAGTCTCAATGTACATCCATTTTCCTACAAATGACTCACATTTACCCTTATTTGTACACAGTAGTACCCCACTGTGCATAAATACCACAATCTTTGTCCATTCATCCGTTGATGGACATAGAGGCCACTTCCAAGATTTAGCTGCTGTGCATTGTGCTGCACTGGCCGCGGGTGTACGTGGGTTGCCGTAATACGTCTTTAACTTTTGGGAAGATAGCCTAGAGGAGGTATCACTGGGTCGAATGATGTGACTCTTTTGGGGAAGACAGACAGGGAGGTGTGGAATAGTGAAATAACAAAGCAGTGGGGAGGTTTAGTGAGGCAGGGGAGAGTGAGAAGAACAAAGGCCAGAGCCCCGGTACTCAGAGGCGCGGTGTGAGCACAGACACTTTCTGCCGGAGGCAGATGTCAAAACTTCCGTGAACTCTCTTTCCTATGTATCAACAGCGCAGAGGCCCAGGCTGTTTCTGGAACTGTTTTGGATGCCTCTTTTGGAGGCCCTTAGCAGTTTTATCCGCTCGCTCGAGAGACCTTCAGAACACTTTGTGCTCGTGTTCCTTGTGATGATGGCCTCCAGAGTCTGTGACACCTGGAGCTTTGTGGCCAACACAGGGGCCAGAGTGCCTTTGGGGGACTTGAGCCCCATGAGTGCAGCAGCAGGGTCCGTGAAGCGAGGTGTCCGTAGTCAGTGTCATTTGGGAAAGTCTGCCCCATGTTCTTTTATGAGCTCTTGGGCGTCTTGCAGGAAGGGAACCCTACTGACTTAGTTTTACCCAATGTTCCCAAACCTATCAATTCTAAAATGCTTTCTCTCTCTTTTTCTCCTTAACACCTGCAACATCCTTGCCCTCAAGAGCTCAATTTTAATGACTCTTCATTGTCACTTTGAGTGTGTCATTTGATCTACCTATAGCAACATCCTCCTATCTCAGTTAGATATTTTAATTCCACATACCATATTACTTTGAAGAGTTCAGTACTTGTCCAATTCTCTGGAAGTTTTTGGAGGAAGGTCACTATAGAGTTATCTACCTTTTGTGTTCCTATGAGGACTCATTGACCATAGCTTAAGTGTAACATGAAGTAGCCATTCCCTGGGAATTTATTATTAAATATTTTACAGAGCCACTTAGGCAAGCTGGACCATCACATTAAATTTTGATCACTTCCTGGCCCTGAGGGGCATGATGGGGTTGGCATGCATACTCTGCTGCTCTTCTCAGTCCTTGCAGGTGCTTCCCGAACTAGGTGTGTCAGGAATTCTTAGAGTCAGTGTTCGCTTTCCTGGACTGGTTAAACTTTTCTTTCAAGGTCAAGTTCTGGGGGGTCCTTTCCTCCCCTCATTTCCTGGTTACAGGAGGTCCCTTTCCTGACTCTGTCCCTTTCTATGTCACTCACTACTTTCTAGACCCTGTCCATATTCCAATTAGTTGGCTAATGTATCTATTAAACTTTTGATCTTTTGGCATTCACTTTAAGGATTACATTAGCCTTTTTAGCATTTTTAGTCCACAATGAATTCTTCTTTTTCTTGCACTTTTTTACATTTTAAAATAATTGGGTGACCCAGCCTTTGTCTTTGGGGATAAATATTGATGGTTTTTAATGATGTTTGTTAAGAAGTAAGGAATGAGCTCTTCGTCTTGTCATGTACATGTACTGCATCTTGTGTTGAAATAGTTATATTACCATAAAATAATCTAAAACCCTATTTCCTGGCTTTCAGGAGCACTTAACAGCACATTATAATATTTTAAGTTTTCTTTAAAAATATTTTCTTTGCTGAATAGAGCATAAGTGATTTATTTAAATGCGTATGTTTAGTATTATCCTTGAGAAGTAAATTTGGTATATCAACCCCATGATTTGCTAATCTACTTTTGAGGATGATAAAATACTGACTTATATACAGTCTCTCAGCCAGACTTTGGTATTCTCTGTCAAAGAAAGACTAAAACTTTCTTCTGTCTCATTGAATACCAATGCCAGTGCTGGGAAGAGGGTAGGTTTTTATTAAATATTTGATTTACCTAGTTTAACTTTGGAATCTTGAGGTTGGAAAGAAAATACTTAAATGTTAAATATGTCTGTTTAACGCAACACTTTAAGAAAAGGTACTCTGAGAAACAGTACTTACCAGTCCCTCTGTATTTTAGAGGGAAATATGAATGAAATATTTATAATTGAAATGTGTGGGAAGTGAGTTCTGTGGAGCATATGAAAGGAAATGGTCTCCAACTTTCCCATTATATTCCCACAGCAGTAATCCCTGTTCTCTGAGCTCTTTCAGAAGACCTTGGTAATAAATAAGAACTAGGGTGTTCGTTTCCTTACAAAATACAAAATGTTCTAATGATTCCATTTGTAAAATAGGCTCATTTCTATTTCCATTCCTGATGGCCTTGGAATTCTTTTTTTTTTTTTTGGTTTTTCTCCGGTCCCGGGAACCAAACTCACGACCTTGCGCTTCCCAGGCAGGCGCTTTGCCGCTGAGCTAAATCCCCAGCCCCTGGCCTTGGAATTCTTGCCTGATGTGGGATACTGAGTCAGGCTAAAAGGGAAAGCTTGCAGATGGGAGGTGACTTTTACCCACATAGAAAGAGCTTTTAAACATGCATTTGTTCTTAAGGATTCATTTCTTTCCTAAAGCCCCACTGGAAATACTCAGATTCTGTTAGGAATCCCAGTGATGCATTCTGTAAATTAAAGCCAACAGACATTAGAAGACCAAGACAAAGCCAAACTCCTCCAGAAGTAAATTTGATTGATTCTTTGTATGATGATTTATTAACTTCTCTCGAAAAGTGGTGGAGACTATTTTGGAAGTTTCTTGTACTAGGGGAAAAATAAAAGCAGAGGAACTTCTAGCATCTCAGTGGTCTAAAACTGGTGTTGGAAAATAGTGTGTAATAGAATTTGAGTTGTCCTCTCTATGGAAAGCAACCCTTAAACACCATAGAAAATTCCTTAATTTTTTTCAGATAGCATAGTTTAGAGTGGGACGGGGCTTTTTCTTTTCAGACCTTATTTAGGCCTCCTTTCTTTCTGCAGTGTTTTCCGCATTGCCGGGCAGAACGAGCTATCACAAAACCAAACAAAAGCAGCCGTGCTGAGAAGCCAGTGCCAAGTGTACGTGAAACTCGCCTGTTCTCATGACTCCTGGGTTGTGATCCTTTACTTTTGTGAATGAGAGGAAATGATAGGGAAATGATTTCCAGAATTAAATTTTATCCCAAAGGAGTCCTCATGCCAACCAGTCAATATTCAGTGACAGTCCTTTAATATTTTCATGTAAAATGACTTAGGTAGGAGATGTTGTGTTCCTTAAAAAAATTTTTTTTTTAATTGTCCAATGACTCCTTGAAAACGGATAAAGAACTCAGACTCGGAAGATAAATCCTGCCTTTCTGCAGGCTCTGGGGCTCTGGGTAAATTACTGCCTGGGTCTCGGCCACAGCTCCTAATCTTTACAATGGGGATAATGAGTATTTATCTACTGAGATTGTTGGGCAATTAAATGAAAGAATCTGTAAAGCATGTAACCCATGTTTAATGCACATTAGCTATTAACAGTCTCACTTGTGTGAAAGTGAAAGTAATCTTAATCTTGGTTGAAAAGTTTTGTTTCATAAGGGATACATGAAATCTTCATATATCACCGAAGTTCGACCTAAACTCAGAGGCCTTATTGTGATCACTTTTTCCACTTAGAACTTTGGTTATTTTATTAGAACAGCATATTTGTTGGATCCTCTATTCAGATGAGGCCAATGTTCCTTGTTGGATATAATATTAACCATGTGCCTTGTGCCTTTTTTTTTTTTTTTTTTTAACACACATCCAACTGTTGCAATTGCAGCAGAGGCTAAAACAACAACAGCGCAAATAGTCATAAAGAGAGGAGAAAGTGAAGGGGTGGCCACAACCCTTTCCATAAAATGTAATGATGCCTGCGGCCTGAAAAGTATTTGTTTTCCCAACCACTAACTGAAGGTTATGAAAAGGTTTTGTTGACTTTTACTGACACACACACAGATACAGAGGGGAAAGTCAGCTTGTCTGTTCATGAATGGCTGGCTCTTCTACTTTAGAAATGGGGTGTTCTGAAGTCAGTGAGGAGCAGCTGCCCGCACCTATCGGCAGAACAAAGGGAATACCTGCTTAGAGTACAGGTTCAGTCCAAGGATATGGGAGCCAGAGCACGCAGGTCTGGTGTGGTTAGGTCAGGTTTGGGGGAGTAGAGATGCTTCTACTCACAGAACCACAGGCCATTTCTCTTCAGTTGCTAAAGAATAAAAAAGCATTGGTGCTGGAAGGCGGAAGCTGAGAAAGCCACAGTATCGGGGAACTGAAAGCCACAGATCTCACGCCATGCTCAGGAGTGTTCACTTTCGATAAGTTTATCCATAAAAAGGTGTGCGAAGAAAGCGTTCCAAGATGAGAAGACCTGTGTGTTTATCTGTGGTGCACCAGTGATTTCGCAGGGGCCGTGCTGATGTGTGCAGAGGTGTCACATTGCTGACAGTCACCCCCATGGCCCAAGTTGGGGCAGAGAATTTGGAGACGTGTGCAGTGGGACCGGGACACCCACACTGGGCAACAGTAGAACCCTGTATTTTCCTATAACACTTCAGAAGCTGGGTAGCTCTGGTCGTCCATGACAATGTGCCCCAAAGAGCCTCTAAACACTGACTCAGTTATTTTTTTTTTTTTGGTACTAGGAATTGAACTCATGACCTCAGGCTTGCCAGGCAAGCACTTATGCCTCTGAGCTATATTCCCAGCCCACTGGTTCGTTAAAGTGAGAGAGTTTTTCAATGTTCCCAAAGTCCTTCAAAGGCAAACGGATGAAAAGAGTCAAAGTCATCATGTGACAGTGATCCACACACACCCACGGTTATAGCAGCAAACACATAATAGCTAAATCTTGGAAGTGATCTCTATGTCCATCAACAGATGAATGGATAAAGAAAATGTGGTTTTAATACATAGTGGGGTACTACTGTGCTATAAAGAAGGATAAATGTGAGGCGTTTGTAGGAAAATGGGTACACTATAATGTTAAGTGAAATAAGCCAGATACACACACATACACACACACACACACACACATGCTTAAATATAATGTGTATTCTCTTACATGAGAAACCCAAAGTATACATGAAGTAAAGAGTAAAATAAAAGGTAAAGTATAAGAAACAGAGATAGATCTTTTGGAAAGGAAAGGGGCCAAGAGATGGCAGGAGTGGGAGGGAGAAGGGGACATGAAAAGAATTAAATTGTGTTATGTACATGGACCGACTGCACAGTGTGATCATGTACTGTGAACACGTACTATTGAAAATAAAAAATTGAAGAGAGCCAGAGGGTCTTATGTTACTTACATTGTTTTTCCTCTACTCCTTTGGCTCCTATGAAGACACTGACCCCTGGTTTCCCCCGGAAACATTATTTAAATGGAATTCAGGTGCCCTGCAAATGCAAAAAGCAAGGGCTCTGACCAGGGTTTGTTCAGGCGTCCAGCGTTTGGAGCGAATGCCTGCTCTTGAGTGGAAGCCCGCAGCCCGGCCCCCCGGGAATGCCTTTGGATGTCCTCATCGCAGTCATGCCCTCAGTAAATCATTCGCTATTTGGACGAGTCGTGGCCACCACCTCAGTCGCTGGATATGTTTGTAATGGTTTATATGCACAATAACAACAAGTACCTAGCAACATAGTGTTTGGACGTGTTGGTTTTGCAATGCCACATGTGGTTTTGTGGGCTTGGGAAGGATAAATTCTGACTGCGTCTGAAAGATACTGAAAATTACACAGCAAATATTGTTGGAGGCTCGCTGCGCACGGCAGGTGGAATCGCGCTGTGTGGCGCGTGGCTTTCCGTGGGAAGGGCACACAGTGTTAGCCCTTCCCGCTTCGGGAGGGAGGTCCGAACCCGTCTTGTTCACCATTTTATACCTTGTGCCTAGCATCCAGGATCTCAGTAGGCATTTTTTTGACTCCATGAATGAATAAATAAGTAGTCGTCAGGCACAGTTTATTTCTTGAATTCCTTAGAATGCAAATAAAAAGTGACTGATCTACCCTCTGTACTTTTAGTGGATCTTTTCCCCCTTGACCTTTTTAAACCATGAGCAGGGTCAAACTTACACTCTGTGTTTGGAATCAGGTGAGTTCTGTGATGTGTTCGTACTTCAGAAAAGATGAATGCATGTGAACCTTTCCGTTGGATTCAATGCCCCACCTCTGACAGTACTTACGGTTAAGGAGACTAGGTCTGGAGGGAACTGGTGTGAGTCTTCTAAGGCAGGAGTCTAGGGATAAGGTACCTTTTGAGTCTGCCCCTAGAGTATGGTCTGCAGACGTACAGGGGGCTTGCTTTTAAAGCTCATGGTTGTTTGCAAAAAGCATTCCTTTTATTAAGTATTCCTTTATTTTAGCTATCTTAGTTCTTTCCTTGTGCACACCTCTTTGATTTCAGACTTGGGACCCTTTTTGCCATTTCTGTCCTCTGTGTCTCTTAGTTTTATTTCAGTCTTTGAAATTCTGCAGTTTAGGGACCTCGGCAAATCTTCTGGGTTGAGTTTGTTGGGGAGAGCTTGCCCTTTATTGTAAGTAGGTGCTGTGTGGTAAAAACATGTCTGCTTAGGCTGGGATGAAAGCAGTGGAGGGGTGGAGGAACTTGCTGGAATTGAGTGGTGGGTACACGAGGAGGACGTGGCTGCGACAGAGTCTGAGAACTCACAGGCACAGGGAACCAGGAATGAATGTGTGACCGCTGTGTCCCTCTGCCCAGCACATCCTGCTGGGTAACTTCTGTAAACATACATCTAGATGAGGCACTGAGGTGAGGATTCAGGGAAGGGTTGAGAATTAGGTTTCTTTTGTGATTGGTTTGTTTTCTTGATGCACATATCAGGGGACTTGAAGATTGCTTTTTCTTATAAAAACCTATGGATTTAGAATAGGAGAACAGTGTCCTATAGGAGCATGAGCTCCATGAGAACAGAGATTTGGGGCCATCTTGCCACGTGGCTAGAAAATGTGAAACCCAGTAGATGCTCAGTGTATTTTGGTTGAATACAGAAAGGATCTGGTGTGTACCCGTTGCATCACTTGTAGTAACAGGGCTGGCTTGATGTGGCGTGTGTGGTCTGTCGCTGTGATGGTGTCCTACCGTCACCCTGCTTTGGTGAGTTGGTGACGGCAAGCCATGGCAAAAGTTGCTGCACTGTATGAGGGCATGCAGCTCTAGTTATTGTTTTGTGGGTAGCTTTTCTGTTCCTCAGACTCGTGGTTCTTGATTAGGAAGTGATAATTGGCTTTAGTTTAAGTCTACAAGACAGAATAGTTGCTGTAGCTCATCTGTGGCTGAAATGAGAAAGAGAATGGAAGGAACTGAAATAAATTGCTTTGGATAGCCTTTAGTGACGTGGATTAATATGCTATTGATTTACTTCCTCTGAGAACTTTTGGTCACAGGGAGATCTGGCTTTCAGAAGAAATTCAAATTTGGGCGTGTGGCTTTTGGCATAGTCTAGCATCACTGGAATGGTCTATAGTAGATTTTGTTTCTTTTTTCCCCATGCCTTACTGTGGTACTCAAAAAGACCCGGTCTCCTGACTGTAAGGTTACTGCTCTCCCTAGAGGAGGTGTTACCTTTCCAAGCCATCTGAGGAAGGCGTTCTACAAACTGCATCTGGGGCAGTGTAAGTGGAGGCTGAAGCATCTCGGAAAGCCTGGACCCTGAGGCTAGGAAGGATAAAACATGGTTTCCAAGGAGAATGGGGAAGAGACGGATTGGTTGGTTGATTGATTGACTGGTCTCCAAGTCTGTATTATTATTATTTTTTTTAATATAGTGCTGGCACATAGCAGTTTTTAACAGACACCTTTTCTTGTCCCAAGAAATGCAATTGTTCCATTTGTCAGATTGTTAGGAAGTAGTGGGCTTGACATCTACATATTTTATCCATGGTGGGTGTGTAGTGACTGGATGTTGCTGTTTGATACTCTCATCTTGTGAGTAGGTTCGAGGGTCTATTGGTTGAGGAGCAGCCAAAAGAATTGGACTAGGAAGGAAAAGAAAATGAAAAAAAGATGTTGGATTGAGAAATAACAAGAAGGGTGGAAATTTCAAACTTTTTCTTGTGAGCTCAGTAACTACAAAAAAAAAAAAAGAGCAAGAATCAAATGTCAAAATGTACTGCTTCATTTTCAAAGTTGATGTTTCATCGCTGTCCATGGGCTCTTGCTTTCTCCTTTAATTATACAATATTACCGACATTGCAGGAACTTATTGGAAGAACGTAAAGTGTTAGCGTGAGGTTATGCCATCCCAGGGAGTATTCTCTTCCAAAGTATTTCCAAGGAATCACAGGGCAGACCAGTGATGGTCTCAGAAACAGGGAAGACCTTATTCCTTTATCCATCCCAAATTTATCCTTAGACTTCTTATCTGGGTATTTTCCACCTCAGGTATCTTTGAATAATTTGTTCCATCTTAGAATAACATTTGTTTTTATATAGGGCTATCTGATTTTAGAATAAATATATTATTTTTTATGGACTCCTTTTTTTTGAAAATAACTTTATGAAGTTAATACTAATGGCAACTCCCTTAGTCTTAATGGTTGTAGAAAAGAGGTGCCTCTTTCCAAACTGAGGACAGCTCAGGTAAACTGAGTCAAAGTGTGCCTAGGTTTGATTAAGAAAAAGAGGTATTTGTTAAGGGCATTTCTCAGGAGCCTGAAAGAACCTGATTCGCAACTTAGTTCCCCAATCCACATTTTATGAAGGGATGACAAAGAGCGCTCCTCTCTTAAGCAGGTCTTTTCCAGGCCTCATAAGATTTACAGATTCCTGGCGGAGCTCCATGTCTAAGTCACAAAATTGCCAGAAGAATTCTCCCTATTGTTCTTGAGCCCCCTGAGGGAGGTGAGACTTTCTAGTAAAGATGTAGAAAAGAGCCTACCAATGCTTCTTCCCCTGCCTAGTTGTCAAAATACAACAAGCTTAGAAATATTCAAGTGTATGTAGTTGGCACTACAATACGAAAAGAAGAATTACTGGCCGTTATTAAAACTCTTGCTTCATAAATGGAATGATTCCTAAATTCAGTTGACATGGTGTTTTTAGGAATTGATTTTTGCGTGTGTGAGGAGATGATCAGTTGCAGACGTGGAAAGAATAACTTCTTATTTTCCACTGTGAGTGCCGCGTTCGGATGCCTCTGAGGCCCTGGAGGAGGACCGAGTGCTCCGGCTGCAGTCTCTGTGCTCTCTCTGCATCTGTCCACCTGGCCGCCTCTCACAAGCTGAGTCCACCACCTTGGTGATGACCACTGAAAGTGTCCACCAGTGTTAATGTGTTGGAGATGGATTGCTCAAGCTGACATTTTCACTTAAAAATAAATCACTCTGGAGAACACACATGTGGGAGTGGCGCAGGAACAAAGGGTAAGTCAAACCACAAACATGTCCAGAGCATCCAATTCACAGTTGCCTCACAGCCCGAAAAAATAGCGTTATTAACCAGCAAAAGTCGTGTCTGTACAGTTTAATCATGGGCCCCATGCACAGGCCTTTGGAAGAGCCGGGTAGACAGAGGACCCTGTGGCCCTTTCCTTGGAGATTTGAATTTTCTTCCTGATTTCTCTGTTTTGAAGAGTGCACCAAAAATAAATTTGAACTCTTTGCCTTGATTTTAAAATACTTTTCTTCTCGAATGCTTGAACCAACTTTCAACTTCCTATTCTTATTCCCTGGCCAAAATTGTATATGTTGATTTTCAAGTTCTTGCAGGCGGTGTGTATCAAGATTGTTCGTTGGCGTAAGGGGACCTACTGCTTTATTAACAAGTACAGTAAAGCACAGCTTAGTTTTCTTTTGAATTGGTAAGCTGCGTAAATCAGTCACTTAGTGCCAGCTGAAGACTGCTTTGTGGTAAAAGATTTGTTACAATATACAGTCTTGATGATATTTGCCACCTGATACCATATGAGTAGGCAGTGCATATAGGATGCTTATTCCTTTTTAACTAGCTCACTTCCTAACTTACAGTGTTAATTCATGCATTATGGAGCTTTCCCAGCCTATGAGATAGGAAAGTCAAAATGGAACTGTTGATGAATGACAAGCTGTTGACTAAGGGGTCAGTGAGCATTCTTTGGACCACTCAATTCAAGAAAGAACAAGCTTTGTTTATTGAAGAGGCCAGTTCCTCTGTGTCCTGATTATATTCTTATTGTGAAAATGCCCGAGTATATTACAATGGATAAAATAGAAGGAAAAGAAACGTATCCTTTAAGTGGGCCAGGAAAGAGTAGTGGTAGATATTTGAATGCCCCTCCCTGAAATTAATCAGTGGTTCATAAACCTAAAATAGTTTTTTTGTTTTGAGAATCAAGTTTCTGACTCAAGTTACACAAGGGAAAATCAAATTATTTGGCTTAAGAAAGGAAAAACCTTGGTTCACATGAATTTGGGCATAGATTCTGTTATCGTGGGGGAATTGCAATTAGGGACTTGGGATCTTGAGAACATGACTGTGACCTAGTTATTCCTGTCCTGCGAGTACTCATACAAGGCACCGGCTAGAACTGAAAATAATGAACTAAGAGATTCCAGCTGGGTTGTGATGAGAGCATTTTTGGGGCTCTCTGCATTTTGGCTGGGCTGCATGGGTTATAACTTGGAGAGACCTAAACTAGTAGTAGCATATGACAGATTTATAGCCCAATTGATGCTGGGCATCAGAAGAAAAGGCTGAGGTTAATAAATGGCCTGAGAATTATGAGTTCGGAAAGAGTTGCCATTGGAAGGGACGCTGAGGAAGGAAAGCGTGAATTCCTTATATGAAGGGAAATAAAAATAACAAAAGTTGATGGGAGGCATTGAACGGGAAACAGTAGTTTGTCTTCCTAGCAAACTCCTCCTCCTGGACCCCTTGTGCACCTTGTCTGCTTTGCAGTCCTCTAAGAAACCTCTTCTGTGTTGTTCAACTTACTTGTTATCGAAATCCGAGTTAAATAACCCTTAGTTATTGCAGGCTGATCAGGCCCGCAATCTCCCAAGCGAGTGGATGGCGAAGGCTTGAATAAATGAGACAATGGAAATGATTTTAGGGCTCCAGGACGGACTAACTCTCTTACAGTTTCAGTATTCTCTGAGTTTAGCCAAGACTTCTCTGGGGGGCCTGTAATTGTTTGGTTTACAAACAAAGCGGGGGTGTGGGGGGGATACTCAAGGAAACGCAGGAATCTGGGCAGGACTTTTCCAAGTGGTACATCATGTTAATTTAGGAGAACTATGTTATCTCCAGGAAGGCCTTCACAGCAGGGGTGAGATGCCTGCAGTTACAGTCTCCTTGTAGTTAATTGGGGTTGGAGCGAGACATCTTCAGCTGTGGCCTTCAGACAACTCACAAGTAAACACAGAAAGCCAATTGGTTAGTATTAAATCTTGCTCGGAGCCCTTTGTAGTGGTCTCCAACAACTTGTGATCCAGCCTTCTCCCATATTATCAATTTCAGGGGGGCAGGGATTCTTTTCCCTACCGCCCTTACTGCCTCCTCTGATACTGATGGCATCCTCAGCTACTAGATGTGTGTAACACATCATAGGCTCTTAGTTAACATGTTATGTGAGTGGTATCAGCGGTAAGTGCAAATCCATTTTAGTCTCTGTCTTCCCTTTAGCTCTCTCTTCCTCCCTCCTTCCCTTCCATCTTCCAGCAGAGGCTGACTAGGATGTGCTGGGACTCAGTGGCCAATAAGACCAGGTTCCTATACCCTTGGAGCTCACGGTCCATTGGCAAAAACCTGTGAATAGATGAGGGAGTCTGGTGCAGGCTGCTGTTGCTAAAGTAGACATGGGACAGGAAGAATGACCACAGAGGGGATGGATAAAGGAAGATTTTTCTCATTTAAATGGAGGATTAAAGACTTGAACATTAAAGATTTGTAGAACCAAGCCGGGAGTGGTGGTGCATGCCTGTAATCCCAGCACTCAGGAGGCTGAAGCAGGAGGATCGTTGTGAGTTTGAGGCCAGCCTGGGCTACAAAGTGAGCTCAAACCAGCCTGAACTGCAGAGGGAGACCCTGTCTCAAAAAAACAAAAAAAGAAAAGAAAAGGTCTGTAGAACCTAGAATTATTTGTATGAGTTGGTTTAAAAAATGACTTGGAAGAAAGGCTCAGGACTGAAAGAACAAGGTAATTTTAGGAACAAGATAGCTCTAGCAGTACCTGTTGGGTAAAGAGATACTTCTGTGTTAATTTGATCTAATGTAACCTCTGAATTTTGCTAGCTCATGGTATTATTACTTTCATATGTGATGGATCATCACGAATACTTATTCATTTAAATTGATGAGTAAATTACATGAAGAAAGCAACCACGATTTTCATATATCTGTGTGCTGCTCTGTGTCATGCGCTGAGTTTCCAGTCTCCCATGGAAGACTCAAGATTGTCTTGACCTGATGTTGCATGAAGGCTGCTGTGTTGTCTTGGGCTTTTTCATAGTCTTAATCATTTTATTAACATTTCCCAGAGTTTCTTCTAGCTTGTTAGTTCTGTTGGGCTGGTTTCGTAGTGATGAGCGGAGCGAGGCATGTTTAGGGTACAGATGTTCCCATATATGGTGCTTGTAGAAGTAGGGGCTTTATGCGTACTTGTTGAGTGAGTGAATCAGAGTTATATTTATAAAACATACATTGGCACATTAGCTGCTTCCTACTGTCTTTAAGAAAAAGTCCAGACTCCTTTGCAAGAGCCACCAGGGCATTTATAATCTGGGACTGGGGGACCATTTTTGGTCTTATCTCTTGTCACAACCAGCAGTGCAGTCTGCAGTGCACATTCTTAGCTTCGTTTTTATGCATTTTATTCCTTCCATCTGGCACATTCTTAGACATCTATCCGATGAGAAAACTTCTCCAGGCACACTGCAGAACAGTGATTTCTTCCACACCCCTAGAGCACTGGATATGTTCTTCCACATCAGCTGCCATTGGGCCACTTCACTTTGTCTCCTTACCTCCTCAACTGGGTTGTGCACAAAACAGGCTCTGTTTTACCCACTTTTGTATCTCTAGGGGCTAATATTGTGCCTCTGGCTGTGTCCAAGGATGTGCTTTGAGTGAATAGGTTGGTGTGGAGGCCAGTCTCTTGGCCCAGAGATGGCCCGTTGCACAGCCCCTGCTCCATGCCATGAGGCCAGAAGTCTCACCAGCGGGAGAGAGCTGAAGAGTCCCAGCCCTCAGCTGGGGCATTTCAGGGCCACGCCCAGGTGGGGTTCAGTCTGGAACCCATCATTTGGCCAATAGCAGGAGAAGAGTGACTGTTGTCTTGTAGAAAACCTTGGTTGGGTTTGGCTCTTTGGAAGAGAACTGTCCTTGAATGGTGCGTCCCTGGGTGGGTCCTGTGCTCCTGAGATCCCCCTGAGAAGTCGGGATCTGTCTGTGGCATCCACTTACAGGATTTATGACAGCCCTCAAGGGACTGGTAAGAACCTAAGATTTCCTTACCAGGCCACAGGGAGTGATGGAGACTGCATTTTAGCACGGTGATATAGATGATCTTCCCAACGGACAGGGGACCAAGAGGTGGAAGCAGTGGGGTAGGGTCAAAAGGAAGGGGAAGTAAAAGAATTGAGATGTGTTATGTGCATGCTCCAGCTCCCCATGAGGGATGTGATCAGTGTGTACTATACACATGGACTAATAGACATTTTCAAAGTTAAAAAAAGTAGAAATAAGAACTATTGTTTTACATTTGCTGAAGTTATTTAGTATTTAACTGCCCTTTCACTTAGTCTTGTGAGACCTTTCTGTTTTAATATAATAATTACTTTAAATAATTGGTTGTTGTGGTTTTTTTAATAATATAGTAGGCCATATTGTTTAATTTATAGTTATTATGTTTTGTTACAATACAATGAGCTAATGAGGGTGCTTAGTATAGAAATGTGACATGTAAATTTAATGTGTATCATAATAAGAGCTATAGATATGTAGCTCCCATGTAAACTTTAAGTAATATGGTGTGTTATGGACCATAATTGTCATATAACTTAGAGTATGTATGTGTAAATACTGTAGGTATAGATATATGTGCAAAGCTACAAACTTTTAAAGACAGTTTCAAAAGGTGAATCTCACTTTGGAAGGCTGTGTTAGTTTTCTCTCTTTGCTGAGACAAAAGTTAAAGGGGGTTGATTTAGGTCACCGTTTGTGGAGGTGTCAGTCCATAATCAGCTGGCTCCAGGGCAGAGTGGCACATGGCAGAGGGGCAGCAGCTCATGGCAAGCAGAAAACTGTGCGAGCACTGAGAGAGGAGGGATAAGCCTCTTCCTGTCCCTACACCTAGAGCAGGTGCAGCACTCCTACCCTTAATCCAGCCAGAACTATGTGGAAACCAATCAGTGGATTGATTTACTAATCACACATCCTTAATCCCAGTGTCACACACTCTAGATCCAGCCACCCCTGAAAAAGCCCTATGACCGCATGAGGCTTTCAGGCACAGCCAGATACTAGCCGTGACAGAGGCTAAAGAGCATTGCATGTTCAAGTCCCACTTGGTGGACTTAGGGAGACCCTAAGGAAAAAATTATAATAATATTTTAAAAAGTAAGAAAATAAAATCAATAAAAAAGAAAAGAAAAGGGACTGGGGATACAGCTAAGCGCTAAGGCCCTGGGTTCAATCCCCAGTACTGAAAAACAAAACGAAACAAAACAAAACAGTAGAGATTCTTTTTTATTGAAACACTTTCTGATAATGTTGAAACCGCTAGTTTAGCCGAGGCCATCTCTCAGGGCCTGGCCTGGCCAGTGCCTTCTCCTTGCCCCTTGGCCTGTGTGGTCGCGGCCCCTGCCTCCCTGTGTCCAGCTGCTTGACACAGAACAGGCTTCATAGCCCTGGTCTACTTGGTCTGCTTTCTGTGCCTTTACCTCTTGTTTAAAAACAATTTTTTTAAATGTACAAAGGTATAATGAATGACGCGGTACCATATGTAAACCCTCCATGTGATAATAGCAAATGTTAACATTTTATTAATTTGTCCTTACTAAACAAACCAAGACACCTCAGGTAAAACTTGGGTCTCTTTTTTCCTCTTTCCTTGCCATTCCTTTCTCTAGAGAGGATGGGCATCATGAATTTGTGAACATACTGTCACGGGCACTTCTATTGTTTTTTTTTTTTTTTTTTTTCCAGTACCGGGAATCGAACTCACGACCTTGTGCTTGCCAAGCAGGCACTGTGCCGCTGAGCTAAATCCCCAGTCCCAAGGCACTTGTAACTTTAGATGGGACTGTATACTTTCTCTCCTAGATTTTGAAGCAAATACTAATTTAGACCATCCCAATTATTCCCCTCTGGAATGTCTTAATGTCTTTGCTTTTTTTTTTAACATCAACTTCAGTGCATATTTTAAATTTTCTTGCCCTAAAATTTCTGTTCTGAGTCTTCTGCAGTGATTTTTGTGGCAGTCTTGTAAATTTTAAATTTAATGTTCCCTTTTATCAGACACTTGGTGGACCATTTTCTCTTCAGCTCTCTTCTTACCTCCACAAATGTAGGGATTGATTATACACAATTTCTTTTTACAGAAATCACGTTATCTTTTGATTAGTTTGGTAATCTTTCATTTATAACATCCAGCAGTTTTTGCAAAGATTAACATTTCAACCCTTTACTTAACAAAATCCTGATCTCAGAGTAATGTGTTCACCATAGACAATGTGAAAAGTATCTTTTAAAAGTCGTGAAAGATTCAGAGAACCTGCAGAAAACACTCAGAGGCCTTTGGGCAACTGCTGTTAGTATTTAATACACTCATTTAAGAAAATTTGGAAAGCGAAGGGAAGTCGGGAAAAACGACTTACCCTACCAGGGTAATCACTGTTCACGTTTGACTTTCTGTCCAGTTTCTCTTTCTTTACGTAATAATTTCCTTTGCAATCAGGTGTAAGTATGACTTGTATTAATTATATGTTTACTTGTATAGACACATTTAAAAAATATGACCTAACCTTGTGTTTGCATTTTGTCAAGCCTTTGGGCTGTACCTTTACTTTTTGTTTTTTTCTATTTTATTACCATGTGTGATATTTTTATACACAGAACTTTTTCTGTATGGATTGAGGCACCGTAACGGGCTCCTAAAAAGCTCTTAAATTTTTTTTTCTTTTTTTTCTTGGTACCAGGAATCAAACTCAGGACCTTGCACTTGCCAGGCAGGCGCTTATGCCGCTGAGCTACATCTCCGGCTCCTAAAAAGCTCTTAATACACATGGTCAGTGTGGTACCCTGTGTGCCTGGGTGAGTTCTACTTTCGCTTCCTTCTTGGCAACCTGAGTTTTTTGAGTAATAGAAAAGAGGCCCTTGACCATCCTATCAATAGGCATTATTAGCTCTTCATAGAATTAAGTTCTTAAATCTTTGATTACTGTATTTCAGATATCTTCTGGATGTTTTCATTACTGCTGGTATTCAGGTATTTTTACTTTTATTTAATGTTACCTGTGGATCTTTTCTTTGTGATTTTGTGTTTTTTTTTGTTTTGTTTTTTTTTCTGGTACCGGGAATTGTACTCACGACCTTGCGCTTGCCAGGCAGGCGCTGTGCCGCTGAGCTAAATCCCCAGCCCCTCTTTGTGATTTTGTCTGTGGCTTTTGAGATGACAGGATTCCGCTTCTAGAGGTTCAACAAATATTTGGGTGGACACTGCTCTGCATGTTTTGTGGTTTGAATTTTAAATGTATGTGATGCTTTAGAGCCCTTTAGGTTTGTTGCAGGCTTAGGACACCACTATCCTGCCTTCGTTTCAACCAGGCTTCAAGGCAGTGGTGTGCGGGTAATGTGGGCATTCGTCTTGCATTGGGAGCCTGATTTTGATTAAGAGTTTTATTCACATCAGCTGGACAGCTGCACTCAAATGCTGGGCTAACCCTGGCCTCCAGTCCCCCTGCTGTCCCTTGGTGGCTTGGTAGCAATGTGACACTGGTCCCTGGCCGGTGCATCACATGTGTCCCAAGCGGCCTCTGCCTGCTCACGCTGGGTCCTGCTCTTTCTGTGGGTCTGTGAACTCTGCCTTCCAGTGAACAATGTGCCTGCGGCTTTGGCCAGCGAGCCCGTTTTCCTTCGGCTCTGAAACACTGGGTCATTCATCCGTGGGCAGAATCACCTTTCCTCTGAGCCTGCTTGCCCGTCCCCCCTGCAGCCTGGCCGCTGGACGCCTGTTGGCCTGGCATGGTCAGCACATGTAGGCCAGCGCTCCCTCCTCCATGGGCTGAGAGGTTTTCTTCTCCAGCTCCATGGCTCCAGAATAAATAAAAATGCTGTTCATAGCAACCACATTGGGTTTTTTTATTTTTAAATGAATGAGTATGGGGCAAATGATTTAATAACTGAGCAAAAATTGACCTTAAAATACACCGTGCTTATGCACCAAGGTCCTTACGCAGGGAGCCTCAGGGGCCTCCTTGCCCCACAGCTCCAGGTCGTCTCCCTCCCCAAGGTCTCTGTTTTCCTCAGCTTTTCCAGCAGGGACCAGAGCAGAGGCGCGAGATTGTTCAGTTCTAGGGCTGGTTTGGAGAAAGTGGATTCGAAAAAATATAGGAAAAATATTATTGGAAAATGAGCTAATCTGCCCCAAGAGGTTAAAAATACAAAGTTTATTTATTCAGTAAGTGAAAAAGAAAGTAGTAAGCTAGTAGAACCAGGATATCTTAACAGCAGACTTGGGACTTGTAGGGTCTAGTTTAGTATTGTATCGGTTAATAATATGTGCATCTTTTATGCAAACAGAAGAATCGACTCACCAATGGATTATTTATTTATTTATTTTTGAGACAGAATCTTGTCATACAGTTCAGGCTGGCCTTAAATTCACGGTATAGCCTAGGCTGGCCTCGAACTCACGGTAATCCCCACTGCCTCAGCCTCCCAGGTGTTGGATTCCAGGGGTGTGCCACCATGCCTGGCTTGATTTTTTTTTTAACTTTATGGAGATAATTTATACACTGATTCACCCAAATTCACCCAAAATTTTACAATTTTTAGCAAATTAGAGTTGTGCAAGCATTACCACAGTCTAGTTTTGCAAGATTTCTATCATTCCCCCAAAGACCCCTCATATCAATTTCAGAAGATTCCTCCCCTCATCCTCAGCCTGGGGCAATCACTAATCTACTTTTCGTGTCAATAGGTTTGCCTTTTCTGGCCCAGCCATATAAATGGAATTTTATAATACACTGTCTTTTATATGTAGATTTCTTCACATGATAAAATGTCATAGCATGCGTTGGTAGTTTGGCTTCTTTTTGTTGCTGTATGATATCACACTGTGGGGACACACCACATTTTGTTCATGAATTCAACAGATGCTGGACACTTGGATTTTTACCAGTTTGTGGGTATTATGAATACTGCCATCAGAAACATTCACATACAAATCTATATGTGAATGTTTTTATTTTATTCTATTAGTTAGATACCAAGATATGGAGTTGCTGGATCTTATGCTAAATTTGTGTTTAACATCTCTTTTTTAATTGACATGCAATAATTACACATATCATGTACGATTATTTTTAATTGTCTCTTGAAAATTACACATAATAGAGGTACAATAAAGTGTGGTATTTCAATACATACATACATTGGTTAATCATCAAATCAAAATACTTAGTATCTCTCATGCAGTTTTTATTGTTTTGTGGTGAGAACAGTCAATATCCTCTCTTTTGAAGATGATAACAGGTGTAGAGGTGCAGTAGTTTAGGAAGAGCAACTTCAGATGTACTATAGCATAGTAGAGTAACTAGGGGTAACAACAATTAATTGAATATTTAAAAATAGCTGGCAGGGAGGGCTTTGAATGATACCAACACAAAGAAATAGGACTGGTGGTATAGCTCAGTGGCACAGCTCCTGCCTGGCAAGCACAAGGTCTTGCGTTTGATTCCTGGTACCAAAAAAAAAAGAAGAAAAGAAAAGAAATAAAATAAGTCTGAAGTGATGTATCCGTTACCATGTCTGATCATTGCACGTTGTATGCATGTATTGAAATGTCACCCTGCACCTCTTAAGTGTGTACAGTTACTGAGTTCATTAAATTAAAAACCTATAAAGTAAAAAATAGAATTAAAAATCTTCTCTTCTATTTTGAAACATTGAATTCAACATCGTAAAACACGGTCACCCTGTGGTACAACAGAACTTACAATTTACTGTTCTTTTCTAACTGAAGCTTCACACCCATTGGCCGATTGTTCACCTACTGCAGAAGCCGCTGCATTATTTTCTAGAGGGGTGGGACCAAGGGACACCCCATACGTGGTGTGTGAAGCTTCTAGTGTCTCCCTGTCCTCGTAGGTACTTGTTACTCTCTTTGATGGTAGCTGTTCTAGTGGACGTGAAGCGCTGTCGCGAGGATTTCATTTTTCATTTTCCTAATGACTAGTGATGTGACCATTTCTTCACATGCCTATTCATGCATCTGCCGATCAGTTTGCGGAGAAATGTCATGTCGATGGTACTGATTTCTTCCCATCCCATGAATATGGCCTGCTTGCCTCTTATTTAAAGCTTCTTTATTTTCCCTCAGGGATGTTTTGTAGTTTTGGGCATATAAATATGACACTTTTGTTGTTAAATTTATTTCTGCAAACTTTGTTGCTTTTGACATAATTGTGAATGGAATTTAAAAATTTCCATTTTAGATTTTCATGATGAGTGTACAGAAAGATGATTGGACTTTTTGTACTGGGCTTGTCTTCTGTGGCCTTGCTGAACTGCTTACTAATTTTTTTTGTAGATTCCCTAGGGTTTTTTTCACACAGGAGTATGTTGTCTGAGAATAAATATAATAATTTCATTCCTTCCTTGCTAATCTGTGTGCTTTTAAATTTCTTTTCTTTGTATTACTGCACGGGTTGGCGCCCCATGTATCCTGTTCAACAGAAGTGGCAAGAGGTGACATCTTTGCCTTTTTTTGAGCTTAGAAAGAAAACATTGATCATGACACCACTATGTCTGATGTTAGCCCTACAATTTTCACAGGTGCTGTTATCAGGTTGAGTAAGTTATCATCTGTGTAGAGTTTGTTGAGAGTTGCATCATAATTAGCCACTAGGTTTTGTCAAAGGCATTCTCCACCTTTTGAAAATAAACTACCACTCTATTAATGTGTATGTTACATTAATGGATTTTCAGATGTTAAAGTAACCTTGCCTTCCTGAGTTGCATCTCACTTGGTAATGGTAGACAAGTTTTTTTGGATGTAGTCGGATTGGTTTTGATAGTACTGTGCTGAGGGCATTTGAATATCTGTTTGTGGGAGATGGACTATAGTTTTCTTTTTCTGTCTTTGTCTAGTTGGGTATCAGGGTAATACTGACTCAGGGAATAAATTGGGAATTGAACCCACTGATATTTTCTCACCTGGTTTCGGTTAGGGTGAAGGAAAGATGGTGTAGAATAGTGTTTCTTACTCTGTCTGTGACGAAATTCCGCTCAAAATCATTTCTGATCTGTTGTGAGTTGACACTTCTGTAAAATGCAATAAAAATGTATCACCAGAAAAATATACAAAAACGTGCGAATACAAGTCCCATTTAGAAAGCAGATTCGGCTATGGTAGAGCACCCTGTCATGTTGTTACACATGCTTCAAAGGCTTATTTTTAGTTTCTATATTTACCTCACCACGGACTGGACACAGACAAGGCTTACAAGTCTGGGAATCGGCCTTGAGCAGCGCTGGTGTAGGCCAACACTTCTCAACTGTGGATGTGCATAGAGATCACCTGCGGTCCTACTGGAATCAGGTTCTGATCCTGTGGATCTGGGGCAGGGTCTATGACTGAATTCCTGCGGACTTTGTGGTGATGCTACCATTGCTGCTGGCCCACAGACCACATTGAGCACCAAGACTGTGAAATAGAGTGAAGACAGTAAAATAAGTTTCTCCTTTTTTAAACAACCTGTCATAAACCACTTTGGAACATATTGGGGTATCTAGAGGTTATATTGTTACTCAGCCATCCAGGTTCTCTAGGTATCAGTTGCTTTTCTTCTTCCCTAACCTTTCTGGGCTTCGGACTGCTCATCTATAAATCTAGGGGTGAAACTAGGTCTCGGAAGACACTTCTAGATCTTAAAGTGTATCGTTTTTAAAGCACCTATGTCCAGGGAGAATCATGAATGCATTTGCATTTTCTTTTCATATAAGCCTAACAAAACACGAATCTAAAGTTTTCTTTTACAACAGTTCTTAACATGATGTTTAAAAATAACAGTAAACACACTTTACCCAATATTGAGTGATCTCGAAAGATTAATATTGACATTCAAGTATCCCCCTGCCCCACGTTGAAGTCTGGGCTCAAAAAGGTGGAGGTCTCTCTTCACCTTAGAGTTGGGTTGGAAATCCAATCAAAAAAATAATCGACTTTGCTGAAACTGTGCAGAGACAAGTAAAATAGGTGTTTATATTAAGAAATTCAAGTTGACACAGAATAGCTGAAAGGGTTCAATTTCAGCCAAGTTGAAATGATCTCATTTTCCTTTATATTTCATTTTATTTACTGAGATACTTGAAACTTTTCCCCTCATTGCCTAAAAGCAAATGAAAAGAGTGGTAAATCAGGGGTAGACGTGTGTTGTCCAAACCTCCAAGGGGCTGTCTCCTTGGGCTTGCGCACAGATTAGTGCAGTTCTGCTCTTTTTACTACAGAGGATTGAGGAGAAGGGTGGAGGCGCTTGGGCAGCCTCCAGAGAAAGTGACTAATGATTGACCTAATGTACAGAACACATGAATAACATATTCTGTGGGTGATTGAAAAAAAACATTCTGGTTTACAGGGTGTGTGAGAGTTCATATTCATTCTTCAGTTCTTCAAGAAGATTTAAGATACTCTGCTATTCAGTTTTTAATTCATCAGACTCCAGTGCAAGTCACACGTTGGATGCCGCCCTTGAGTTCAATGTAAGGAGGGATTGTTGGGCTAGGGTGTAGCTTAGTGGTTAAAGAGCATGCTTGGCACATGGGAGGCCTTGGGTCCAATTCCCAGCATGAAACAAGGGCAAAAACAATAGCAAAAATTCCTACTGATCCAGAAACTGCTTAAAGTAGTTTAGAATTTTGAAGGGAAATAATTTCCATTTGTCTCTTTTATATTTGTAGACAGTGGTTTTTTTTGTTTGTTTGTTTGTTTGTTTGCTTGTTTGGTTTTCTTTTTTTTTTTTTTTTTTTAGTTTTATATACTGTTAAACAGTTGCTTCCCTTGGTAGAGATTTAAACTCTCTCAAATATATAGGGGTTTTATTTGGTAAGGAGATTAATGGAAAGTTAGAATTTCTTCTTTGTTTTTTTAGTTTAGCACATTAAACACCATTTAGTTAAGTGGTAAACTTACTGTATTTCTGTTATTCTTGGCTTGTCTGCAAGACCTTTATTGGTAGGTTTCATTTTATTCATTTAATAGTGACAGGGTCAGCCTGACTGACCTTTTTGTTTTTAATTAGCACTCCATTGTGTTATGTGCTAAGGTGCAGCCATTACTCTTAGGAAGGGCGTGGGTCAAAGTGGTCAAAGTTCATTTTCTGTGTCTCTTTTCAGTGTTCTACAAAGATCATGGTTGTTTTTTAATTTAAAAAAAAAAGACCACATATATTCAAGGCAGAGAAGCTAAGCAATTGTAGCTTGATTTCTTTCTAGAGAAAAGGAGCTTTTCTGGTTCATCCTCTTACCAAAACATGACCAGTGAGGGACATGAATGGTGTGCCAATAAAATATTAGCATCTGTAAAGTGGGGACAACTCTCATGACTCGCACCTGAAGTTTTAAAAGGGGTGTTGCGACAGTGTGTATAAAATACTTTCTCTGACACTTGCTCCATAGGAAATTTGCCACAACTAGTGTACTTTGCACGCTTGTAGTGACAGGCCTCCCGTTACCTCCAGAGACAGTCAGGCTGCGTTTGGGGAGCTTGAGGATGTGAAACTGTCTGAGAGGCCTCGCTACTCCTGCAGCCGCTCTTCCCTGCAGCATCCTTTCGACATGAACGCCTGGAAGGTGGCCTGTTACCTTCGCTTCTTCCCAGCCAAGTTTCACTTGGGGCTTTTCTCTTAGAGCCCATCTCTGGTTCTATCATGAGGGATAACGAGAAACTAGGACTTATTTTGTATTCATGCAACCACTTACGTTTACTCCGTAGGTATACATTTCATAGATATCTAGGGCCACTTGGGGTTTTGCCTTTTAATTAATTAAGTTACTTTTATACCGTTACTAGAGAGTAACCACTTGGGAAGAAAAAGCATGATAACTCGAGAAAATACATCCTCGATCATCTAAAGCAGTTCAGTCGGAGACGCAGTGCAGGGACCTCACCTTCATTCCTCCATGTGTCTGTCCTGTGAACTCACAGCGAAGCACACATAAACCCCCTGCTTCGCATCGCAGAGATGCTTCCCTGTCCCCGCAGATGGTTCTAATACTTTATTGATCTGCTTTTAAAGGGTGCTGTCCAACAAATAATCCTATACAGTACGAAGCCTGCTTGGTGAGCATGGAATGGCGGGGTGGGTGCGTGTGCGTGTGCGTGTGCGTGTGATGGATAGGAGGACTGGGCTCATCACCGGGTTATTATTGCACAGCGAAGTCACCGGAGCTTCCTGCACGCCTGCCTCCCATACTAAACCTTACAGCCTTCCCCTAACATTTCCAGACCACCCACTGGAACAATATAGCTTATAAAAGGATCCAGATGCTTGGAAAGAAAAGGGGAGAAGTGTAGAGCATGCCTGACGCTTCTCATTGGCCCTTTTAGGTCTGGAGTGATGCTTTTTTTTTTTTTTAAATAACTGACTCACCAGAGAGCTCAAGCTTTGTCTCCAAGTCCCCTTTACTGGACATTTAAAAAAATTACCAAGATTAAAATGTATCAAAAAATATATGCATTTTAAAGAACAGACTTGATTCTGGGCCTCCGTGTCTGTGTATTTGCACCTCGCTTTAGAGTTCCCTTGAGAGCACATGGAAGGGAGCCGTGGGGTGAGCGCACGCTGGCCTCTGATGATGGGATGTGGAGGGAATGGAGAGCTAGAGAGCGGAGGCGACCACAGGGGAGGGGAGGAGCACCAGCGATCTCTGAGCGTCCATTTGCAAGGTGACAGAGGACAGCTGGATACGTGAGGGCACTTAGAGGTGAGGGCCTGATTTCCTGGAAAATTTAAACAATGCCTTATTTCATGCATGCTTTGGAAATGAATATGTGTCTGAACTGAACCCACTGGTGGAATACAGTTTTGCAGTAGTTTGTTCAGAACCGATTTAATCCTGTGGCTTTTTCTCCCCTCTGCCCTACTGGGGCCAGAATATTAATGAGAAGCAGTTAGTTTTCTTCACATGAGATGCGCTCATTTATTCACTTATCCTGACCTCTTTATTTTCTCGCCCTATCCTGTCTAATGCTGTTTTTCCAGTTCCTCTTTACCACATTACCATAGCTTAAAAAGTAATTTCCCCAGATTGTATTCCTTTCTCTAGAAAGTTAGCATCCTAGAGCCTAGGACTCCCTGCCTGGCTTTGCCCCCTCTGTATATTCTGTGCCTACAGTAGCACTTGGCAGTAGGTACTCAGTAAGCACTGGTGCTAAAATCTTGTTTCATCAAGATTCTTGTCATCCTGGACAAGAATATGAGAGCTATCCTCTTGGTTCTGTCACTCATTGATTTGTTCACCCACCTCTTCCTCAAGCATTTATTGAAGACGTTGCATGTGCGGACAACTGCCGTGTTGGGTGTCGGGTATACAATCCCGCTCTGACGAATTTTACAAGTGGAGAAAAGCGCACTGAAGGACAGTGCAGTACAATTTCATCATTAAAGAAAAGACAAACTGATACACACTGGGTTTAAAATCTCTCATTAGGGAGCCGGGGATATAGCTCAGTGGCGTAAGTGCCTGCCTGGCAAGCTTGAGGTCATGAGTTCGATTCCCAGTACCAAAAAAAAAAAACCAAAGTAAAAAACAAACAACAACAAAGAAAAACCAAAGTGGTCTCCTTTAGGGGCTGGAGATATAGCTCAGTGGCATAAGCACCTATCTGGCAAGTGCAAGGTCCTAAGTTCGATTCCTGGTACAAAAAAAAAAAAAAAGGAAACAAAGATTTAAAAAAAAAAATAACAGTTCCATTTGCAGGGTGTGGTAGTGCACGCCTGTAATCCCAGCACTCGGGAGGCTGAGGCAAGAGGGTTGTTTTGATTTCCAGACCAGCCTGGGCTACAAAGTGAGCTCAAGGCTGGCCTGAACTGCACAGCGAGACCCTGTCTCAAAAAGACCAAAAAAAAAAAAACAAAATCTCTCATTAAAAATTAATTTAAAAATTTAGCCTTTCGAAACAATAAATGAGTTTTCCCTTTCTGGTGTGGGCCCATCTCTTCACCGGATCTGGATCAGTAGCCCCAGTCACAGGGAGGAAACTTTCCCTGCAGCAGGGCCAGAAGTTGTGTGCCATTGTTTAAGTGGCAACCAACCGCTGGGCCGTCACCACCCCAGTGCCACTCTAAAAATAGCAGGGCTCTGTCCCTCAAGATGAAAATACTCTGGTTTTCATCTTGATGAAAGATGTTTCTGTTTCTAATGAAGCCACGGCATGGATTAGCTCAAAGGCACGCACACCTCCCTTTGCTGATGTCAAAATAAAGCTTCCGTACCATGCCTGAAGGCTATTCTGTTTGGAGCCCTCTGACACTGACTCAGTTTCCCACTTGTAATAAATAAACAGAATGTAGAAAACATATAAATTTACTAAAGTGAAGAAAGAATATCAGCTCCTGTGTTGTATGTTCTTTCAGAATATGTAGTATTTCTGAAGTAGACATACCACAGGCCCCCGCAGGCTCTTTGTGGTCCACTGGGGTCCACAAACATTCCCAGCGTATCACAGCATCATAGCATGGATCCCTAGAGGGAAGCTTTATGACCACTGGACCCATCTCTGCTTTTTGTAGAAAAGTCTATAAGCGTTCTGGTGAGCCAGAGTTACGAACCAGGGGACACAAAGCTGGTTGGTGGGAGTTAAACTTGAATTTGTTTTCCTACCTGTCCAAGGTTTCCCAAAATGTGGTCTGCTGCCTACTTATGTCATAATTGTTACGGTTGCTGAGTAGCAACGTGATTTTTGGTCCTTGGTGGAATCAGGATTATTGGGGGTTTGGCCCAGGAATTTGCATTTATGCTCGCTAAAATTTGGGCTTACACCAAGCAGCTTTGTGACCATCTTCCCATTTGTTAAGTGGCCTTAGAATCCTTGCCCAGGAGAAGGATCTGCCTTCCTCCTGTGCGCTGCTGAGTTGGTTGGCTGGATAAATCACTTAAAGGTAAGCTTTCAAGATGAGCGAAAATAATACTCTAAGTTAGGAGCTGAAGCCTCTAATTTAGAGAGAGATTCTCTGAATCATGTAAGAGCAGAGACATTTTCATGTGAAGATTTGGTGGAGCAATTGGAAATTGTTGGTAAAGTCTAAAACAATAAATGTGAGTTTTTCAACTTTTGAGTTGAGTCTAGTGGAGTTTGAGATGACATTTGATACGTTCTCTCTGCTTGTGTTTTTGTGGACTTTCTCCAGGGTAGGAAGAAAGCCATTCCGTTTGGTGGCAGGAATTGTGAAGAGGGGAGATGAGAAGGAAGCGGACTTTTACACAAGTGCTCTCCACACCTCTTGACTTTTTAAGCCTGTGAATGTATCACCTATTTGCAAAGTTTAGACCAGTATGAAGTCTGAAAGCACTGGCATTTGCTGTAGGGGCTTAGCAGTGGATCACTGTGATTCCACCCAGAATATGTGGCCACATGTTCTTGAATCTGAATCTCTCTTTAGCAGAAGGAAATGCACGCTGGTAAAGGCTGGAGGCAGGAAGTGGGAAGTGGGAAGATTCAAGTGCTTTTTGGGAAGCCACTAATTGGCTTGAAAACATGTCCCTGTCATTTAGCACTCACACCTGTGATCTTAACGCCCTCCCTGGTAGGCCACTCATCGCTGGGGTTTGTGGCCCTGGGCAGATCGCTTAACGCGCTTGAGACTTAAATTCTCTAATCTGTAATAATACTGCTGAGCACTCCCTGCCTTTCAGGTTGCCGACTCTTCGGCCTGCATTATTTTGCTTTCCCAACAACTCTGGGGAACGGGTCCTATGGTGCTGCGTCTGTTGCTCCGATGAGGAAATGATGCCCCAGAGAGGTTACACAGTTTGGGGAGAGTCACGCAGGGCTGGCTCTGTTCTTTACTGGCCTCTTTGCACTGTGAGGTGAAGGAGGTCTGAATGAGGCCATTTTCAGGGCTCAGCTTTTGTCACGGTGTTTTGGAGAAAGCCCAAATCAGTTCAAACCATGTGGGGTTCTTTGTAACTAGAGTATCAGAACATGCCCCTATGAAGATGGTAAAGGAATCGTCATGAATCCTATATGCTAAATTATGCAAATGAGACATGTACTAGGATAGCTCACCTGGTAGCACACACTGCCCACCCAGCAAGGTGGGGAGCCCCAGTTTCCAGGGGGTAACATTTGACTCTTTCATCTTCTCCATGAATAATAATAGTGGCTGCCCTAGGAGGACCCCTGAGGCAGGCCTGTGCTCTGTGTTATCACAGGTTAAGCTCACTAATCTGACCACTTGTGTGAGAGTCACCTCCATACCTGCGACACTGCTGGGAAAATGAATTAGTACAAGTACTATGGAAACCAGTGTGGAGATTCCCCAAAAAGTGAAAACCAGCTATGCCCCTTCTAGCCGTCTTCCTGAAAGAGTTAAAGACATAGTATTACAGTGATACATGCACATCCATGTATACAGCAGGACAATCCATAATAGCGAAATCTCTAAAGTGACCCTTATGTTTGTTAATGGGGCAACGAATATTAAAAAATGTGGTATTTACACACAATGGAGCACTACTCTGCTATAAAGAAAGATAAACTTGTAGGAAAATGGGTGCGCTTTGAGACAAGTGTTAAGTGAAATAAAGACAAATATCAGACAAATATCTCATAGTCTTTTTTATATCAGAAACCCAAAGTATAAAGAGCAAAATAAAAGACAGATAAAAGGGAACAGGGAGATAGATCTTTTGCAGTGGGGAAGAGGACCAAGCGATGGAGGGGGAAGACGTGAAAATGAGATGTGTTGTGCGCATGTGCCAACTCCTCACAATGGACACAACCATCGTGTCCTGCAAACATGCACTGATAAGCGTAAAAGTTTTAAAAATAAAAACAGTAAAATCAGCTGGCCGATGGGGGAAGGGGCATGCACGCAGCAAGGTGTGTGCCATTGATACAGGGGAGAGAAACTCCCAACCTGCTAGACGTCTGAGACGAGCTCGTGTTCTGTGAAATGGAAGAATGAATTTTAGGAACAGTGGAGGTTATGAGCAGAATATATTTATTGGGGGGAAAGAAAGCTTCTGTCAGTAAGAGAGACAGAAGGGGTCCTGAATGGGTTGCCAAGGACCCTGCCTTTTCTAGGGACTTTTATACAGCAAATCCACAAGGTGAGGTGAATCCAAGGCGGAAAAAATGGGAAATTGCTAAGTGGGCATGAGGTGAGACAACACTATGATCAACCAAGAAGATTATGAGTATAACTGCTCAGGTAAAATTGATTAAATCAGAATCAAATAGGGAAGCAAGTCACGTAACCAGCTGGTATGAATACAGAACAGGGGCTTTTCTTGTAGGGGGTTGGATTAGGGACTCTTCCTGGCTTTTTCAGGGCGATGGAGATCTATTTAGAATATCAATCCCTGATGTTTATCCTTCGGGAGGTACGTGGATACACTTGTTTAATGTTTTTTTTTTTTTTTCTGGTACTGGGAATTGAACTCACGACCTTGTGCTTGCCAGGCAGGTGCTGTGCCACTGAGCTAAATCCCCAGCCCTGTTTAATCTTTTGTCTTGAGGTCTGGCCTACAGCAAAGGTGACTGTCTTTCCCACAGTTGCAAGGTCTCTTGTCCTCTGCACTTACTCCATTGAGGGCCTAGTCCTGTCTGACAGCCTATAATATTTCTATCTAACTCATTGCCTACAACAACATGTATCCGGAAGAGGAACCAAACCTGCTGGTCCCTGGGGCGAGCTTGGTTTCCTCCCATGGCGTTTCCCATCGTGCTCAGTGAGGCTATCGTTCATGAAGGGACCGCCCATCCTGCATCCTGCATTTGTGCCCTGGCACTTTATTATGTGGCGCTGGCCGCCCTGGGCAGTGTAAGTTGTCTCGTTTTGCCTTCAGTGCTGAGTGGAAATGGACACATGTAACAGTGCAGTAGGAGATGGTGAAGGCAGGGGTGGGCATGCTAAACAATCCCACAGGCTTAGGCTCTGCAAGAGAAAGCTTCTCACAAGGAAGGAGGCTGATACACGCAGTCTTCCCCTCAGTATATTTTGTGCACTGTTTTTTTCTGCCCCTGAGACAAGGAAACTTTCCCCCTGTCATCGTCGTCCTCTTCCGAGCCATCCACCCTGCCAGCCCCTTCCTTCCCCTGGACCAGAGGGAATCCGTCCTACCCTTGAATGCTGCAGAAAGTTTCTGGCAGATCAGAGCCTTTCCACTCACTCAGCCACTCTGGAAAGTGAGGGGAATTTGCTTTGTTTCCTTAGTTCACATGGACACAGACGAGGGCTGCAGTTCGGCTGGTCTGGCAGAAGGCTATGCGGACCATGGACCCTGCTGGCTCTCCGCGGAGGGCTGCTGCCCATCCTCGTCCTTGGTCCGTGTCCTCGGCAGGCCTTTCACTTGAGTCAGACTCTGCTAATGAGAGAGTTCTTGGGTTTCAGTCTGGGGGAACCCGGCCTCCGCCCTCCAGACTTCCTGGAGAGCGCTCTGCTGATGCTTACAGTGCTTGGAGCCCGGAGAATTGGACTCAGCTCCCTTCCGAAGAGCTCTCAAAATTCCTTAGGCATAATACATTTGTGGCTGCAATTTGTTAAGAAAGGAACCTGGCCACTGCTGCAGCCAATAAATTGTCAAAGGGGTGCATACCTAAGATAGAGAAAATGGTTCGCAGTATGCAGCTCGCTCCCTCCCTCGTCAGTACTTCCAGTAACTCGAAGGGAAAGCTGCGGTTGAAGCAGACCTCTGGGTTCTGCTCTTTGCATTTACCAAACCCCTGGGGCCATGTTGAGGGAAGGGATACCTTTCCATTCACCTGCTTCCTTGTCCAGACTCGAAAAGATCAATTTGACACTGCTTGTTCCCCTTGGAAATCCGGAGGACTCTGACACAGCTTTCCTTTTGGGGAGTCGGGTAAGTGAGATCTGTCTCCCAAGGTGTCCCTGTGGACGCAGGTGCGGAGCCCCACAGCTCACTGAATAAATCCCTCACCAGGAAGTCCCAAGTGATGTGGCACCTCTGTCTCCGCCCCCATGGCTTCACAGACAGCCAGGGCCTCTAAAAAGTTCGCTCTCAGAGCCCAGTCATCTCGTCCCACAGGCACGGCTTCTTTGAAAACATTTTTGATATCCATTCCTACTAAATCACTCTCTAAATCTAATCCCTCTGCTGTCCGTATTTTTCTGTTGTTATATCAGCATATACCCTAGCCAGATATTTTGCTAGTTTATATGACTTTTTCTTTCCCTTTTCATCATTCTCCCCAACTTCTTAGGTATAGAATTTCTAAAGCTAGTTGTCAGTATGCCCAAACAGCCTTTACTCCAGCAGAGTGACTTTGTGCTTTGCCTGGCCAGGTTATAGACGACTTAGATAATTCGTGCTTCCCTTTGACACACTGGAAGGGAGTATCTCTCTAGAAAGGATTTTATGTCTTGGCTTGGAATATATCTAATAGTTTAAGCTCTCCCTCCTGCACCCGCTAAGCCTCATGGTAGTGCTGTTGAAACTGAGTTGATGGACAGTGAGGATGGTACCCGCGTATGAACCCTCTTTATATCCTCAGCTACTTTGTTTAGATAAACTGAGAGAAGATAGTGTGGGACAGGAAATGGTTGAAGGGAACAAACGCGTATATTTGGAAATATATGAAATGGGCCACAGTATCAAAGATTTAACAGTTCGTATAGCGCAAGGAGAACTCACAATGGAAGGTGGAGATGGGGTTGGATGGTAACTGGTTTGGCTGATAGGACACAAGGTGCTAAGTATTATTTATGCCTTGCTTGTTTGAGAGTTCTCTTTCATGGGAAGCCATACTTGAATGAAGCAGGGGCCGGGGGGACCACATTAATTTTTGACTTAGCCCCTGCAGGAAAAGCCAGCTAATTCAGATCTTGAAGCCTTCATGTTGGCAAATTCCTCTCCCGCTGGTGGCTTAATTACATTTTAGGTAAACTCTTGAGGAAGGAGGGAGGGGTTAAGATTTTTTTTTGGAAATAAGACTCTTGCAAATGCAAACAGGAAGACATCTCCAGGGATGGTGTGCGTCATCCTCATGACCCTCCATAAACAAGCTGTGCACACTCAAAGTGCCCCCGGGTGGGAAGAGACCGGGCAGGGAAACCCAGTACCTTTCCTTCTACCCACACCTCATCATTCTCCCTTCTGTTCCCCCACTGGGGTCCACCATGCCTGGCCTCCTCAGTGAATGCTTGGCTGGACTGGGGTTCTCTCGGCTTTGTCGCTGACACACCCGTCGTGCTGACGGAATCCTGGCTGGGATGGAGCTTGCTCAGCTGTGCTGTAGACAAACCCCGCTGGCTGACCTGGTTTAAACCTGGCTTTCTTGATGACATCTCGGGCTTCTTCCAAGGTGAAAAACGCCTTGGCTGCCCCTTCTTTTGCTCCTCTGAGGGCAAACCGTTCGCCACTTGGCACCTGAAGTTATCAGGCTTGCAGCCAAAGTGGGAACATGATTTAGAGAGAATGGTGCTGGACCAGGTGGCAGGAAACGCCAGTCCTCATGCTGGCCCTGCTTTACGGTAGCCATGCGATCTGGAATACATCATCTCACTGCCCAGCCTCTGGCTGTGTGTCTACAGAGAAGACTTGGACCAGGAGTTCCCTGAGGACCTTTCTGACCCAGAGTCGGGATATGGATAACAAACTCTGTAATGAATAATTTGGTTCTACATGGCTCTGTCCTTGAAACATGGGTGCTCTCTGTATGTAGTATGCTCTAAATACAGTAAATGTTTCACTTTAAAAAAAAACTTTTAGTAAAAGACAAATTGCCATGAATCTGCTTTCAAACCCTCCCCCTGGCTCCAAACACACTTCTCCCCTTGTTGCTCACATGTTCTGAAGCAGTTCTGGAGTCCTCTTTCATGAGTGTCTTGATGAGGTGTGAAAAATACCATGAACAATGCCACGGAGCACCACCCAGCAGAACGCAGGCTTGTAAAAAATGTGACACTGTGTCCTCATCCGCCTGTTTTAGTGGATCTGGTGCCATGGGACTTCCGACTCCTCTCCAAAGTCAAAATGACCATGAAATAGAAACCCTTTGAATTGATTCAGGACATCAAGGCCACCAGGGCAGCACAATTAAAGACGCTCATGAAAGAGGACCCCAGAACTGCTTCAGAAAATGTGAAGATCAAGAGGTAACTGTTTTCAAACTGAGGGGGGGAATTTTGAGGGAGGTTCATGGCCATGTGCCCTGTGCTATAATAAATTTAAACATTCGCTGTACTTTTTGATTCCACCTTATAGTTTCAAAAATTGCCCTCTACTCACCTCTTTGCCTTGGGTCCATTTTTCTCCCTCACAGTTGACTGTGAGGAAGGGCTTCTTAAAAATCTGTAAGTTAGGGCAGGTAATTAATTTATCTCTCATGAACATTTTATATTCCTTTAAGATGCTTTCGCTTAAATCACATTGCTGTCAGCCCCTTTCTGGGCTTGTGATGAGGTATTTTGCATATAATATTTCCTCTACACTGGGACAACCCTAAGAAGGAACTGATGTTTCTCTAACGTGGCGCATGAGGAATCTCGGGCTCCTTGTGATTATACAGTGATACCGTACTAAAAATAGACAGGACTGGAATTTGGATCAGATTCATCTGTGTCCATAGCCTGAACTCCACGCCTGCACCGTCTTTACTACGAGGGTTCATGGCCATTGCTGCCTGGCAGGACAGCCTGGCACTTGGTGCGTAGTCTCAGGGGACCCTTCTCGTTAAGGTTTCAAGGAAAACGATCTCTAACTGCATTTCAGATGCTTGAATTTTGTGCTGTGCCAAGCACTTTTCCACTTATTTTTAAATCCATGCGCATTTCAAGGGGAATTTAACCCATGTGGTTCCGATTCCCTTGCACTTATGGCATCAGAGAGGATTGTTTAGTAAACCCCTGCCTCTTCTCAGAGCTCTCTGGAGCTCATCTTAGGCTGGCACTGGCTGGATTTCTGGTCTCCCACGGCGGAAGCTTGACTTTAAATACACTTTCTTACCACTCTTTCATGGTGGTTTCTTCCTGGGAATGGATGGTAGCTGAAGGTAACTCATAAAAGTGTCTTTCAAAACTGCGTCAAGTTTCCAAACATACAGAAAGAGAGCCCCTAACCTTTGACATTTGTAGTACTCACTGGTAGCCCTACCCCTTTGAGTGATGGAAATGGGTAGGATTATAGGGTAAAAAATAAATTCATAGATGTTACCTTTTCTGCTTGAATGGTATTAAGCAAAATTGTCTTTGCGATATAAGGTATTTGTGGAATTACTACTTTGGAAAACCTTCTGGCATGGAATTTTCTATTTGGGAGACATTCTAGTTATATGAGTGTAGCTGGTGGAAAATTTCTTTCAGAGACCCCCAACAGAAATGCAGAAGGCAAGGACTTGTTTATTATCTTAGTGTTTAGATGAGCTGAGTACATTCAGTTCTGATAACCTGCTGAGCTGGAGATTTAATTAACTTGTCTAATTAACTTCACATGGGCTCCTCTAAGGAATGTGTCTGATTGTCGGTGGTGGTGCATAGCCCAGAGAGAAGCCAGAATGATTTTTGTACTCCATTAGTATAGGTTTGGTTCAACAATATATACTGAGTATGTTTTGTTCCTAGCAGTGGGGAGAGAAGACAGGCGTCCTGTGATGAACAGGAGATGGTCTCTCTTTCTAGGGGATTTACCATCCAGTGGGTTTGGACCCGTACACTTCTCTCTGCACAGGAAAGCCTAATTGTACAACTGCCAAATAGACAATGTATAGGCAATACAGCCCCGGGGCTCTGAAAATGAAGGTGTTTTGATTTAATACCATGCTGGACAGTTTGCTCTCCAGATGTGGTGTGCAAGTTTGGTCTCAAGAGATGAGAAGGCTTTTGAAGGCAGAAGGGCATCTGGGGATGAGACAAGCAGATATGTTATTGGATAGTACAGACAGTGCTGTGTGCTCTTCCTTGCTGCCAGCCTGGGTAGCTATGGGGTGAGCCTACAGAGTTAGGCAGAACTCTAGAGGCTCATGCTGAGCTCCAGGGCGTTGTGCTCCTCAGTTGTGAGCAGCTAGGATTAGTGTGACTGTGACAGCTTTACTGGAGCACGGATTTTCAGTGCCTGAACAGTTGAGTCTTGGGTCAAGGAGGAAACACAGGAGAACAGCAAGGAAGGGAACAAGACGTGAAGGTTAAGTGTATGTCAGTTATGCATCATTACTGCAGCCACGCTTGAGTGGGACAAACCCTGAAATACGTTAACCTGGTCTCATATTTGAATAGTGCTTATAAAGGCCAGTTCTATGTATTTGCCCTCAAAGAAACCAATCAAGTGATACATCTTAGGTGAGAAGATTTCTCCCATCTGCAGTATGATTGTCCTAGATAGAAGAAGCTACAATTAGACAAAAGATTAACTATTTTAATACTTTATCTCCTTAACTCTTCAAATACCTTATTATCGTCTCTATTTATCATGAAGAAAGTAGAGGCCAAGAATCAGTAATTTGCCCACAATCACCTAGATACATGTGGTACTTGCAGCTCAGTTTGGACACATAATATGCAAGTGTGTGTGGCTTCTCTTTTCTGTGTGTAATACTTTTTCAGTGTACCATGTGTAGGAAGACTGTGTCATATATATGTTAACTGTGAATTAATAGAGGTATGCACACCACCCACCAACATGACGGATACCTATTTGGGCTTCCCCAGTCCCTAGCCTGCTTCTCCTCAGATGCATCACATCTCTTGTAAAATTTCATGCATATTTTTCTTAGTGGGCTTTGACATTGCTTCCGTATTATCATGGTTCATGGTGAGTGTAGTTATGAAAGCAAAATTAGGGTGGTTTGCATTTCAGACAAATAATACCCAGTGCTGCACTGAAGGTGTAAATCTAATCAAACATGTAGCAAGACACGGAGGAGACCCCTGAAGCTGATAGAAACACTGCTTTAGTTTCTGGAGCTGTGACTTAACTCTGGAATGAAGCAAGGCAAAATACAAGCCCCCAAAGAGGAGGCAGGAAGTAACAGACGGGGTCTGACCCGAGATGTGAAGAGTTCAAGTGCTAATTTCATGTGCCATTTATTTGTTTGGTGACATTGAGAAAATTACTTTACCTTTATGATGGTATGATCTCTTTGATAAAGACAAGGGAAGGGAGGAAGCACGGGTCTTAGAATCAAAAGCATCAACGTTTGAATTTCCCATCTACTAACATTTATTCTTTATATAGTCTTAGGAAAGTTTCTTTTCTTTGGTCCTCAGTTTACTCATATTTAAAATGGGAGAATGACCTCCC
This sequence comes from Chinchilla lanigera, assembly GCF_000276665.1. Classification (NCBI taxonomy): domain Eukaryota; kingdom Metazoa; phylum Chordata; class Mammalia; order Rodentia; family Chinchillidae; genus Chinchilla; species Chinchilla lanigera. The sequence continues at coordinate 5,364,053 of NW_004955409.1, forward strand.
CCTGAGGACTCGTGTGAGAATGAAGGGGATAGCATGGGAAGGTAGCCAGCGCCGTGCTCCCTACTCGTCCATTCTCCTTTCCTTCTTCTAGAAGTTTCTTTCCAATTCTAAAGTGAGAGATTCCAACACTCGTCTTATACAAAACCGTTTGAAGCACAACCAGCTCATAATTATGGAATTTCCTGTATTAAAGGGCTCAACTTTTCTCCCAAATCAGACTTGTCATCAGAAGGCTTTCCAAGGTCTGGGTAAATCTTTTCAAATTAACAACAACATCTGGGATTTAAGAAAAAAATGTGTTCCTTTCCCATTCACAGCGTGAAGGGAAGGGAGTGGAAAGAAAATTAGAATAGTTCATTTATCGGTGTTTCTTTTCTCTTTCCGCGGATCAAGACAGTGGAATCTGTAGCGAGGGTTCTGTTTCTCTTGTTTTGCAAGCCTTTGCATTTACATCAGGTATCAGTCCTATTACCCTGTTTAAAGATCGAGTAACTCCCAGTGTTGCAGTGACTGCAGTAGTTATCTGTCCGCATTCTCCCACCGGCTGCCTCACTAGAGTTCCAAGGCATTTACATAGTTCTTTGCTTTTTTTCTCAGTGTATTCTTACTGACGCGGATCTCGGAATTGGCCATTAGGAGTAGCTGCAGAATTCCATCATTCTAATATGTCCACCCTGGGGCTGGGGATTTAGCTCAGTGGCACAGCGCTTGCCTGGCAAGTGCGACATCGTGAGTTTGATTCCCGGTACCGGAAAAAAACAAAAACAAACAAACAAACAAAAAAAAATTAACTAATATGTCCACCCTGTTTGTTTCTATCTCTATGCCTGTGATGGTAGCAAATCCAATACATAACGTTTGAGAACCTAGAGGAGGGAATAGTCCTCTTTTATTTTCTGTTGAGGGCAGTACCTGAATGTAGTGTATTCAAAATATCTCAACCATTTAGAAAACAGAATACAGAGACATGGTCAGTTAACAGAGGTGTTAATGAACTTATATGAAAAAATGGAATGGATTTCACAAATGAGAGATGATGGTAATTTTACATAGGGTGATTTCTATGTCAATTTAATTTGAAAAATATGTATATAGCAGAGAGTATTAAAGCAGATCATGAGTTGAGCCCTGTCCCAACATTAGACACCTTTCCCAGTTGCCAGGAAAGAAAATTCTGTTGATTCTGAGATTACAAATTGATGAGGCAATGATATCTGGAATTTTCATTTGCATTTGGGTGAAATATGTTTATACTTTTGACCTACTTTGTTTGATCTTTTTGCTCTCAAAATATGTGCGACATAAAACTTCCAGACATGTGATATCTTATTTTTGGATCACTCACACATGCATATGTCACAGGACAACAAAATCCATGCACTGATGTCTCAGTCAGAAATTAATTTGGATGCAAGTAAAAGAAAACTCAGGCCCAGTGGCTTAAACAAGAGGATTAATTTTTCTTACATCAAAAATGGATCTGGAGGTAGAGGGTAGAGAGGTGACATAGATGCTCCAAAATGTCCTCAAGGGCTGAGTGCTTCTTTCTGTTTGATATCCTGAGTGCATGAACTTCTGTCCCCACCACTGCAGATGACTGATGTACCTCCAGGCACCATATATGCTTAGAAGGATGGGGAGATAAGAGGCAGGGCTGATTCAGATGTGCCTGTCTTCTTTCTCCAGGGGATGAAAGCTTTCCTGGAGTCTCGCCCCTATAGCCTGGGCACACGTCCGCTTCGAGCTGGAGGGTGGCTGGGGAGAGGGAGTTGTGGAGGGGGCGGGTCAGCTGTCCATCTGTCTTGCCATTGCTCAGAGTGAGTCTTCATGAATCCCAGCTCGGACTTGATCCACATGCCACCATTTTGTTTTTCATTTTTGCAGCGCTGGGCCTCAGCCTGTGTGTCAGTTTTATCTTTGTTCTACTTGAAAATCCCAACTGTTGTTTATATGGGAAGGCCAAGGAGGTGAGTAGAGATAACTTAGATCTAATCTACTAGCCCTGCAGAACAGGTATATGTCCTGGTGATGCTGTGTTGGTTGCGTCATGTTTTTAAGAATAACAGAATATATTTGTTATCTGGAGCCATGCTCTGTAGTGGAGGAAAAATAGAAGAACCAGCGGCTGTGCTAGCTATTTTGTATATCTGATTTACTACTCAGGCAACTCAGGCAGGCAGAGAAAACTGATTCAAAGGATAACTTTGCCCACTGCCACTTTAACAACCAGAGTTCAAGGCTTCAGACCAACCACGCTCAACTCATGGAGTCATAAGTAGTTAATTATGCTTCAAGCAAAGGGAATGAGTAATGTAAAAGAGTAGGGATTCAAATTACTTTAAAAGTAGGTCTTTTTTAATTGCCCCTCATTCATACATAAGTACTTTATGCAATCGCAAAGTATTTTAGGCCTCAGGCACCTGATCTTTAACAAAGGAGCCAAACACCTTCACTGGAAAAAAGATAGCTTCTTTAATAAATGGAGCTGGAAACACTGGCTTTCTACATGCTGAAGATTAAAAATAGACTCATTGCTTTCACCATGCACTGAACTAAAACTGAAATGGATCAAAGGTGTAAATATTAAAATAGAAGCATTAAATCTGCTGGAAGATAGAATAGGTGGACATTGGTATAGGCAAAGACTTCATGGACAAAACCCTGATCGCACAGGAACTATCACAAAGAATCAACAACTGGCATCTCATCTTATCAAAAAGTTTTTGCATAGCAAGGGAAACCACCAACAGAGTGAAGAGACAACCCACAGAGTGGGAAAAAATTTTTGCCAGTTGTTCCTCAAAGGACTAAAATCTAGAATATATAAAGAACTAAAAAAATCAGATACCCCAAATTTGAAGACCCAATCCAAAAATTGGCATGTGAAATGAATAGACATTTCTCAGATGAAGAAGTAGAAACAGCAAATAAATATATGAAAATATGTTAAATATCACTGGTGATTTGAGAGATGCAAATTAAAACAATGCTGAGATTTCATCTTACTCCAGAAAGAATGGCTGACATCAAGAAATCAACCAGTAACAAATGCTGGAGGGGCTGTGGGGAAAAAGGAACCCTTCTCCACTGTTGGTGGGAGTGTAGACTGGAGCAACCGCTGTGGAAATCAGTGTGGAGATTCCTCAAAAAACTAAAACTAGAGTTTCTTTTTAACCCAGCTATTCCTCTTCTTTTTGCATCATCCTGAAAAAGTCAAAAGCATCATACCACAGCAATATATGCATACCCGTGTTTATAATGGCACAGTTTGTCATAGCTAAATCTGGGAAACAGCCCAAATGCCCATCAGCTAATAAATGGATAAAGAAGATGTGGGTTTTTTATACAATGGAGTACTGCTGTCCCATAAAGAAATGTACTCTTGAGATGTTTCTAGCTAAATAGAAGCACCTTGAGACCATACTCTTAAATGAAATAAACCAAACACACGTTTAAATACTGCCTTGTTTCTCTGGTGTAAGAAACTGAAAGTATAAATAAGGACCAAAATATACAAAAGATACTGGGAAATGGGAAGAAAATGTTCAAATGGGGAGGGGAACAAAGGAGAGGGAGAAGGAGAGAGAAAAAGGGACAAGAAAAAACGAGTAGAAGGAACAAACGGCACCAAAGCTTCTGTAAATGAGGGGGAAGAGGCGTTGAAGAGGGGGAGAGGAATGGGAAAAAAGAAGAAGAGAGATATATCATGTACAGGTACAAACCCTATGATGAATGTGATCATTGTGTATATTCAAAATATACCAATACAATTTTTAAAAACACACAAAAAGTTTCATGAGACAAACTGTCCTCAGGGCTCACAATCCAATAACGGACAGTCGTAGAACTCACTCAGTGCCGTGGCCTGTGATTAGTGCCAGGAGGAGCGGAGGAGGAAGTCGTCAGGGAGGACTTCTGGGAGAAGGAGTCTGCAAGGCAAGTAGTAGAAGGGAAGGCGGCTCTGGGGCAGAGCTGCAGTTAGGGCAGAGGCCAGCGTGGGAACCCAACAGCAAAGGGTCTACGCCACCAGTGGTCAGTGGGTTCCGGAGGAGCAGCAGTCCGTTCTCCAGGGGCTGCAGGCGACAGTGTGGGGTCTGAGGGACACTGGGCCCCCAGCAGGTCTGTGCCTGGTGAGCTGGGCTGTGTGTTGCCTTTGCCATAGTGGGATCCACTGCTGTCTTTCTGCTGCGACGACAAACTCCACAAAGGCCACCCAGCCCCTGCAGGGCTCTCTGGTGACAGGTGATGACAGGTTTCAGTCCAGAGAATTGGCACGAGTTATCATGCGGCCTCCCGAGCTGCAGGCTGCCCTAGCTTCTCCACTTGGCACAGAATTTGGCCTCAGTCAGTGAGGTGAAGTTGCTGGACAATGCTTGCTGCTCTACTGGGAAGAGCAGGCAAACCATGGCTTGCTGAGGTCAGCCGCCAACTCATGCCCTGCGCTGGTGGCTTTCAGGACAGTTTCGTCTGTTTCTCTGTCGCCCTCTTTCAGTTATGAGTGAGGGTGTGGGAGAGTTGGGATGGTTCGGTTTGTACTCGTGTTCCTAACTAGGAGATGTTTTATTTACCTTTTAAGGATAAAAAGAAAATATATAATGTTTTCTGATGAATCTGAGCATTATACCTAAGTAGTGCTACACAGTTACTAGTCACGACTTATTAAATACTGTGAAGTGTTAACCTGGGTGTGGTGGTGGCACACCTGTAATCCAGCACTCCGGGAGGCTGAGTCAGGAGTATTGAAAGTTCAAGTCTAGCCTAGCTAGCTTAGTGAACTTAGCAAGATCCAGTCTCAAAATAAAAATATTAATCAAAGGGTTGGGAATGTAGCCAGAGCAAAGGCCCTGGGTCAGTCTCCAGTAGCGCAAAAAATTTGTGGAGCTTTGTTACCTTTTTTGAGCCATACATATTTTTCAGGATCTGCTAAAAGCTGTAGACCTCTTCCTCCAAAAAAGCACAGATATACACAGTGGATTGGGTCGTATTCCTCCAGTTAGGAGTGATGATATAGCTTCGGCAGGATCTATTCAAACCTGTGCATGTGATTTACATGCACTTTCAAGGTGCGTCTTGACCCCCCAAGTCTCAGCTGTGGTCTTCAATTGATAAACCCCATGGAGAGAGAAATTGGGTGGCAGGAGCCCAGCAACATTGCTTTTCAGCCGTAAAACTCCTGCAGAAACCGGAAGTGTGTTTGAGTAGAGGGTGTCTGCACACGACTAAGAACTCTTGTGCCTGCTTCTTAGAGGAGCTGTGCAGTTTGTGCATCAGTAGGTAATGTGTACTGAATTATAACACTTCCCAAGGTCATTGATATTATATTCCTGACTTTTACTCCAAAAGGTTTGGACAACTCCATTTTAATCATTGTTAACATGCTTCGTAAATATCCAAGGGAATACCGCACAGACCCGTCAATACATCCAGAAAGCTAAACTCTGGCTCAAGTTGTTTTTCCTTCCACAGTTGGAGAAAATTGTGGTGTTGGGCTTGCCTCGCGGGGCATGTTAAACCACTTCTAATGCTGTCTCTTATTATTTTCTAACCATATACACTCTCTGCACATATCTGACTGCCTTCGATGAAACCCCAGAGTCTGGCCCGGCAAATGTAAATCTCTTGCTGGTGAAGAGAGGAAACCCAGCCCCAACACAGTGCTCTAGGAGTGTGCAGACAGCGCACGACTTCATAGCTGCAGACCACACGATCCCTGGAGCAGCATTAGGTTTTCTCCAGTTGTATACATTTCCGAGCCACGCACCATTCTCCCATTGGCTGCACTGAGCAAAAATGAGCTAAAGCTAGATTGGCCTGGCTACCTATACCATCTAGTGCTAATACTTAGCTGTCTAGACTATTGACCTGGGAGGTGTAGGACTTAATATTAATTCCACAAAGTGGGGTACATCTTTGTGTAACTGCAGTGTTGCCCTGTAAAGTCATCTTCCCTCACGTCAGAATCCATGTTTCAGGGATGCTTCTACAAGGCCACCAGGATGGCTCTGTTAGTAACAAGCTCACAGTCCATGCTACGGAGTCACACCAGAAACCCAGGCCTGGGCACCCAGGCTTTCTGCCTTTTGTCTCTCAGGAAACCCATCTTCTGTCAGATTTTGATATCTCAGCATGTATGCGGTTCTCTCAGGACTCTTGTTTTGTGGAGCGATCCCATCTACAGAGTCGGGATGGATGCTGTGCATGTCCCACCCACTCTACTTCCGCCCCCTGTGCTTGGTTCACGCACGTGCTCTGGCTCGCACCTGGACTTCCTGCCATCTTTGTCTTTCTTCACTGGAGTTCAGCGCCAGACCCTGGGCTGGAAGCAGTCTCAGGAATTTTTCATTCATCTGATGTTTTCTTCTGAGGCAATGTTCTGAGACTGAGAAGCCACCTGAGAACTCCTTGATCCTGTTTTGGCATGAGATGAGAGTCAGTGTGCACAAGAGGGAGGAAGGCCGTGGGCAACCTGGGAACCATATACCCATAAGCAGATGCGTATTAGTAGAAAGCCAGGTCTAGGGACAGTGCTTGTGAACCATTCTATCTCAGCCACCGTCCTGTCTTTGGCTCTGTTTTACAGAAATTATATTTTCGGAACGCTCCTCAGGCGTGGTTGGTAATGGCTGGACCTTTGTCCTTGGTCTGAGATTTACCAGCTCTCTTGGGGGTGGGCATCATCCCTGGAATTTGGGGTGCACCCATTCCCAGTGGTGGGAACTCAGGGCTGGCAGTGAGGGTGCATGTGGTCATGGTCCCCATGCCCTGTCCCTGTGGAAGGCAGCCCCACCCACCTTGCCCAATTTCATCCCAGAACTTGGGCTGGGCCTCATGGACCCAATGCTCAGATTTCTGCCAAAGGTGTTTGAAGTAAGCAGCTTAACCATGACATTTAGAGATCAGCATCTGAGTGTGATGTGAAGAAATGCTTGTTTATGAAGCAGAAGGCAAGGAAAAGAAATGTCATGACAATACACAGGTCAGGCTACTATTTCAGTATATACAAGTTCTCCTTTTATTCTGATTGATAACATCAAGGCTTGCAAATAGCATTCTTTTATTCAGGGCCAGCCCCATGGATCCTGATCCCCTGCCTTCTCACTACAGAGAAAATGGGAAGCATTTTGATACCAGTATTTGGTAGTAAGAGCCTCGTCTTCCTTCATTTTCCTCATTTTCAGCCTTTAGACTTCTGTTCACAGGTCACCCCCTCCAGGAAGCCCTCCCAGTAACCCATGCTGAGGCAGGCAGCCCCTATTCCTCCCTATCACAGAGCATGCTTATTTCCTTGTACTCTAAGTCACGGCTGCAAATCTAAAACTACAATATACTCACCTATTTATTCACTCCTTCCCACACCAGATCATAAAGTCTGGGTGAGCAGAGACTCAGGCTACGGCACCGCAGCACCACAGCTGCTTGTGGAAGGAAAGCAGAAGCCCTTTGTTTCAGTTTATAGTTGTAACGTTTGCTCCTTGAACCTCAGTACTGAAATCAAAATGTTTAATTTTATTTTATGCATGGGATATTTTTTATCTCGCTAGAGTACACACCACATAAAATTTACCATTTTAGCCACTTTGAGATGTGCAGTTCAGCGGTGCTCTGTAAATTCACACTGTTGGAAAACCACCTCCTGTATCCATCCCAGAATGTTTTCGTCTCTCAAGGTGAAGCCTGTACCCACAAATGCCAGCTCCCCCTCTATTCTAGTGCTGTCTCCATGAATCTGACCACTCTGCCTACCTTGTGCAGGTGCAGTTTGTGGTGAGATACTTTTAATCCATTTATTTTCATTGCCCCCTTTACTACAAAGACCTTTACTCTCTGCATCGTATTCAACATCGATAGTGGTCTGCTACTGAAAATCTCACGTATTGTAACAATTTCACGATAGGCTAGGCTATTAAAATCCATCAGAAACTTAATCCGCCTTTTGTAAAGTTTATAAGTGGAAAACAAATACTGTTTCAGGCACCTTGAAGATACACATGTTGGTCTAAGACTGCATTGGCCCTAGGGAATATTTACATTTAATGACATTGGTCATAGGGCCCTCTGTGTGGCTATGCTTGCTTTGTGCTTGGTGATTTGGAAGAATCCACATAAGAATGACTGGATTGAATTGTTCTACAACACTGTTGTTTTCATCGTCTGCTTCTCAGTAGCTGCTGCTCTGCGGGGAAACCGCAGAATTTGATGTAACGGGGCACTTTGTACAAGCCATTTTAAAAGTGCATAATTGAGGCCCCATTGGTTGTTTGAAGTGGAATTTGTAGGCCATTAAAAATGAAGCCATTCTCTATGATTTTATTATCTGGATGGTGAATATGTCACCCAAGCCGGGCTTTTACTTCTACCCATTCCCCACCGAATTTCTTTTTCTAGTAAAAGTACTTTAAAGACTAACTTTTTTTGGGAAAAAGAAAAACTAGTAATAACATACAGGATTTATAGTGAAGGAGCAAATAATGTCAGGTGAGTTATTATTTCGAAATGAGATATTCTCTTACTCTGAACATGATTTCTTACTGTTTTCTTCATCACGGAACAGAATAAAATGTGGTAACAATTTTCTGTAGTTGAACTGCGGCCACACATAATTGGGTCCCACTAACTGTGGCCTGGATTTTGGTGAATTGCTTAGTCTGCATGTTAGATTAAAAGGTGTACAACAGATCACCTCGTTTCTGTAGTTTTGAATGATACTTACATTTAAATTTATAGGGATTCAACAAGTTAAAAATCAGAGAAAATATTCACTGGAAAATAGTATTGTGCTTATTCTTAGGCTTTATTTCTAAAATGTTAAAAAAAATTTAGTTATAATTTAAAGTGTGCTTTAGATGCAGTGGCTTAAATCGAATCATTTTGCAATAATGCAACTGATAAATTTCGATCACTGTATCTGGGCTCCAACCCGAGAATAGCCCTGGAATTCCAGCCAGGTGTGAGCTATAGCTTTGGCAAGGGGCTGGTGTGCGAACTCCCGGTGGTGGTGTGATGTTACATGTGCCAAAGCGCTTCACAAACCACAGGGAGAGAGCCCAGAAGTGAAGTGCAGGTAGCTTGTAGGACGGCGCAGTAATGGGTGATCAGCCTGCCTAACGCTGGCCGATGTTGTTGGGTGTGGTGAGTTTGTAGCTGGTATCATTTATTAGAATATCATTAATAAAGACTATAGTGAAGTCGTCTCACAGCAGCAGCACTAGGGAAGTTAATACTCTTTGGCTTTGACTGGATGGTCAGTCCTGGATGAGAGGTGCTGGTTAGGTGGCGAAGCAGTGATCCTGGGTTAGTAAGGGGTATCTCACGTGTCCGAAGTTAGACTTTCAAGTGGGCAGCTAGCCGTCTGGCTGACACCCCCAGTTAAGGAACAGGAGCACGCCTTGGAAGAGAGGGAGCAGACAGACTTCTAGGGGAACCCCTTCGAGGGGCTTTTGCACATCCTGAGTGCCCAGGTCCCTTGGCACGTACCGACAGAATCAGAGGAAGGGGTTAGCAGGCTGTGACCCTCCCTGTCATGGATAAATTGATATCTCATTATTTTCTTTGAAATTTTTATGAAAAGAAGGATTTAAAATAATTGGCACCTAGTGCCCCCAAATTATATCCTTGTGGCTGCCCTGCAGTTTGTGGTTTAGCGACTGGGCAGGAGTGACAAGAACCTGCGGTACGCAGCGTCTCTTTTCCGTGTAAACGACGCGTTTGCTTCAGGGTGCAGTCTGATGGGAAGGAAAGTGAAATAGTGCTGTGAGCCGCAGGGCTGGGAGAGAGCCGAGGATTGGAGGCCTGGAGGCCAGCGCTGAGGGGAACAACCCTGCAGCTAACCACTCAGAATGGGAACATGGAGGGGCAGAATTTCCCACGAACCAGCCGCACCGGAGTAAGCTGGTGAAAAAGAATTAAAATTGTATTTTAATTTAGGAAGGCTTGGCCTGGTGCCGTAGCTTATGAAGGTCTTATGAGGAAGCGATTGCAGAGCAATTTGCAAGTAGAAAGCATTTCTAATACTATATTTTAGTTGCATTAGGAATAATGATTTACATTGAAGCCAACAGTGAGTCAGACATTACACAAGCATGGAATTAGGCACATTCCTGTCTAGTGCTGGGCCTATCTGAAAAGAAAAGAAGAGAAAGGAAGAGAAAAAGGGAAAGACTATATATGTTCAGCTCAATGCTGCATGTGTGCTATGGGAATAATTGTAAATAATTGGATTATTAGTAAGGAATTAAGACCCTGGGCAAATTTCTTTCTGTGGCTGGAGTATTGGACTGAGAACAGCATAACTTTGGCCAGCTAAATGAGGCACAGGACAGAAAGCACATACCGCCAAATCGGAATGACATTTGAAAACCACATTAGCACAGCGTTTACCTTCCAACTGATTTTTACATCCAAATGTATCTCGTCCAGGTTATGTCTCTCTCTCTCTCTCTCTCTCTGTCTGCAATCAGCAGTTTTTACGGAAGATACTCAATGCAAATATATTTCTGTTCACTTGCTAATCTGCATTGTCATCTAAGCCAGTTCTTCTAAGTCCTTTCCTAAATTACTTTGTCCATAGTGATAAGTACCTAGCAAGGAAATGTGTTAAGTCCCTCGGTTCTACTCTGCATACTCAAACAATTTGCCAGATAGCCATTATGTTTAATAACAGGTCCCCATGAACCGTGGAGATGCATAATATTAGTTGTCAGAATCAACCAGTCCTAGTCTATTCTATATTCTTTGCATTGAAGGAAAGAGATTATTGACCCTGGAAAAGTCTTGAGGGTTGTTTTTCTTTGTATGAAAATCCTTCCAAGGAATTTACATCTGAAGTCATGAACCAGTGTTAGACAGAGCTGAATCCGATTTTTCTTGGCATTCCAAAATATGTCTGGGTTTTGCTGGTGTTACTCAGCAAAGTACCAGCTTGGTATCTACTCTGAAGTTTTGCAATCCTTCTATGTAGGGTAATTCCATAAGGTATTTTGGAAAAATGAGAAGTCAAAACAAGTCCAGCGGTGCAAGAAAGGATTAGAAATTCAAATTCATGTTCCATTACGCTTTTTCAAGAAAAATTGGACATGGCGTGCTAGCACGAATCTGTTTGATTAAAGCATTTGCACTTGTCTCCATAAATTAGCAGGAAAAAGAAACAACCCCATATTTTCTTCCTTATTACTGGACAGAAACTTTTATTTGCTTTTTAAAATAAAAGATTATGCTACTGTGATCTTCCTAGTCTCAGATGTAAAGTAGTTAGAAGCATAACAATCTTGATGGCTGTTGCATGCAGTAAACATTTTTCATCCTAAAATTAAATATTTAGTAATGTACACTGAGTATTGTGCACAATATTGGAGAAATAGAAATGATTTACATGACACTCAGTAAGAAACATACTGAATAAATTACCAGTT
>NW_004955409.1:5375664-5450536 GCF_000276665.1 Chinchilla lanigera
GGGGGCAGTGTTTAGTGAAAGTCAAGCAAGATTCAAGATTGTATATTTAGTAAAATCCTTATATTGTGATTTTAAAAATGCACACACATATACACATACCTGATAATAAAATAAATGTTATCCAGAGCTTTTTACATGTAATTATGTTTCTTACTTATGTGGTACTGCTTTTTTCTAATTATCCAAAATAATTGTTTAGTTCTGAAGCAGAAAGCACTTGATGCAATAGAAAATAGAAAAGTATACTGTATGGAGGGAGCTATTTAGTAAGTACCTATAGGCAATACTTGGAAGAATCGGCCAAAGAATTGGGATGGTCTTTGAAGTTCACTTGGTCCAAAGCTTGCTGCATTTCAGCTGGATTTTGTTGCAAACTGCCCTGGTAAGAAGGGACCTCTTTTTTACGGACAGAAAGAAATGAGTGGTCAGATTTTATTCAGTGGCTGAGTGTTTAACATTTCTGTTCTCCTTTGAACTTGGCCCCTATAGAAGAAGATAGCGATTTTTAAATAAATCTGGCATTTGGTGTATAATATAGAAATATACCTAGAATTTAAATAGGTAAAAGTAAAAAAAAAAATCATGACTGTAAAAAAATGCATGAACATAACAAATAATGAATTCAGAATGTATCAAGAGATTGGGCTGGGAAAGTAGGCAGGTCCAAATGAACTTCTGGGTACACAGGTCTAAGGTTAGTTTTTTGGAAAGGGAAGCCTTTGATACTGATAGATCAGTCGCAGTTTTTGGCCTGTTTGCATATAACTTGTATAACCTTACTCTGCTTAACTTTCTTCTTTACACTGAATTGGAAGTTTTTGCTGTCAGGGTCAGGGTTAGGGCTAGAGTTAGGGGTTAGGGGTTAGGGGTTAGGCATTAGGGGTTATGGATGGGAAAAAATAACTTAAAGTTTTTGCTCAGGGTGTAACTCAGTGGTAAAGCACTTGCCTATTACGTCAGAAGCCCTTGGTTCAATACCTACCAGTTTCTATAAATTCATCTCCATCACAGCAGATGTGTGTGAAACGAGTGTGGTCCCTTTGTACCTTTTACTAGTGTGCATTAGGACGAAGATTGTATCAGCAGTGAGTCCAGCAGCACACTCTGGTAAATACCGGTTGCGGGGATGTGGGTGTGGAGGTGGGGCTTCCCGAGCATCCCCGGGACTCTGGGCCAGGCTCTTGATGTGGTTGCCTGGGGTGGTTCAGGCTTTGGAATTCCTCAGAAGGCTGATCTCGCAGCCCAGGCCTTAGGGTGCTGCTATTTCTGCAAGGTCACTGACCAGTTCTGTGGTTCAGTCTAGACGGCAGGGAGCATGAGGAGGAACTTAGGAATGGAAGCAGAGGCGTAGCAAGCAGACGGGTCCGGATGCCAAGGGCGGGGTTGCATGGGAAGGGCATGGGAGGGATTGAGAGCGAACACGCAGGATGGAGGGGTGTCTGTGGATAAGACTCAGCCACGGCCCACCTGCGGACTGTTCCCTTTTGCTGGTACTGTCCCAAGAACGGTGCTTACTAAGTTTCATGTCTGTATCCTATGAGCTACTTGAAGTAAGCAGAAAATAACAATGAAAGCATAACCCGGTGGTTTCATGAGCACAGCCAATGACTGTAATCAAAGGTAGAATTCAGTAGTGAAGAGCGCTTATCGGGGGGATCATTCCGGCCGCAGCCCACAGCTGCAAGGGCCATGCACAGCTACGCATGTGGCCCTACAGAAGCGTAAAGTTGGAACATCGTTATGTGATGGGTAGTGACTCTTCTCATCACTGCATGGTGCTTAAGTGCAGACTGGGTAGGTGCCGGGGAGGGTGTCCTGGGCGGTGTTAACCCCTGCCATGTGCTCAGTCACAGCAAAACGCATGTGTACGAGACTCGTGCGGTAGCGATGAGCTGCGGGTGTGTGTGCCCGTGGCAACAGGTGTGCATCGTTATCAGGCAGGTGTGGAAGTTTTTTTAATTGTGCAGCAGGGGCTTGCATTATTTTATAATTCAGTAAGTTAAAATATAGAAAAGAAAATTTTGTTATTTGTACACATTCATTGTATCTTGTATACGGGGCACAAGACGGTGCCTCTTCACTCTGTGGCCAGGCAGGCTTTGAGCTTGACGCCCAGCATTCTGTTCATCCGTAGACGCACATCTACGGCCTACCTGTGCCCTGCATAGGACGGCAGAGGAGTTGCTGGTGGAGGCGGGAGAGGCGAGCCCCACTCCCCCAGCCTCGCGCGGAGCGGGGCGTCACAGCCCTGGCTTCTCTCACTGTTGCCTTCCGTCCTCTGTGCGTATGAGTACATCTTCCTCCTTCTCGTTTATTGGCTGCTGAGTCTAGATGGCCTTTCTCCCTACAGACAGGAAAAGAGAAAGACAGGCCTGTGCCTGTGGCCTCAGCTTCTCCTTCTTTACTTTAAGATGGTTCCTTGTCGGAAAGAAGGAGAAATTTTGTATGCATGTATATACAGGATAGTTAACATGGTTGTTCTTCTGTCTTCTATTTCTATGCTGAAAGAAACTGTCAATGAGTCTTTGGTTGACCAGTATTGCATGTTTATATCTGTTTTCATGAGAAGCCACTTTGAAGATATCAATATGTAATACAACCTCCATTGTTAATTCCCTACCACTTTGTTTGTAACTCTGTATTGTCTGTATTGTGCTTGTGACATGTTGTAAAATGTTGTATGTCTGTTAATGTTTCCCTCCTTTTATCTTTAAAATAAAAAAAAAGATTGTTCTTTGTCTTGAGGGTTACAATGACTTCAGACCAGTGACCTGATTCTTTATATTAAATATCGTCCGTGTTTTGTATGAGTCCATGTTTCCAAAAGAACTTTTCTTACTTGCTTGTTTTTGTATTTGAAATAAAATGGACTAAATCCCAAAGAAATAGACTACTATTTCTTCTGTTCCGGAAACGCCCAGGGACAAGATGCCATAGCTTACCTCAGTGCAAGTTCTGAAGTTCTTCGTTTTCTCCAGCCTAAGTAGCAATAGGCGCTAAGCTCTGTAAAGGCGAGGATTTACTTTTTATGTTTCACATAAGTGAGACCATCGAGCAATCGTCTTCTGGTTTCTGGCTTCTTTCACTCCACGTAACGATCTCTAGTTCCACCCATGGTGTTACCAGTGAAAGGATTCCATCTTTTCTATGGCTGAATAGTATTCCAGTCTATCTATACCATATTTTTATGTATCCATCAGCAGCTGAGGGACAGTTTGGATGTTTCTGATTTGTTGCTATTATGAATAGTGCTACATTGAGCACAGCGGTGCTGTTTGTGAATAGTACCACAGTGAACACAGGCGTGCAAGTGCAGGTGTCTCTTCAACACACTTATTTCGTTTCTCTGAAGTATTTGTGTCCGACAGCGGGGCTGGGTTCAGGGCAGGCACCTGTGCATAATAACATTGCCTCCTTAGAGCTGCGCAGCATTTCCCTGGTGTAAAGGGTTTCCGCTAGCTCCTCCGCTCCTCTGAATGGCATCTGCAAAGTGGGTGGAAAGAGGTGTTTTATCCCCATTTTGCAGGTGTGGAAAATGGGGCTGAGAGCAGAAGGTCTTCCCAGGGCTCTGGCCAGAGTCAGAGGTGCCTTGTGTTCTCCTAGAAATCCCCTCCTCTGTTTGGAGTCACTCAGGATGGGCCAGCTGTTCCTCCACATGATGGTCTTTGCTTTCTGGGACATTCATGGGACTCTTCTTTCTTTTCAGATTACAGGACGGGGCCGTGCTTTACAGTGATCAGCAACCAGATGTGCCAGGGACAGCTCAGCGGGATTGTCTGCACGAAGACGCTCTGCTGTGCAACCGTGGGCAGGGCCTGGGGCCACCCTTGCGAGATGTGTCCTCCCCAGCCTCACCCCTGCCGCCGCGGCTTTATTCCCAACATCCGCACTGGAGCCTGTCAAGGTGAGCGGGTGCTTTGCTCCCTAGCTAGGTTGGCCGGCGGCAGCAGTGTCCCGCACACAAAGCCAGGATGTTGCCAACTTCACGACGTGCAGCAGGGGCCTTAGGAATTTGGCTTAGGAGAGAGCAGCTGAAGCCCACTGGGGTGTCTTTGCCAGCAGCTCCCGTTGACCCGAGAAGTGTTTCCAGGTCCCCCCCAACTCCAGGGATCCTGTGGACCACAGCACCACGCGCTATAGCCGTGCCGTGGAAAAACACAGAGCAAGATTTGGGAACAAGGTAGTGAGTGGTATGTGTGGGTTTTTTCCTTCACTTGTTGCTGTTGGAGTTCCTCTGTCTCATGCGCTGCACTTAACTGACCTGGAGAAAAGTGTTCCCCTGTACATGGCACATGCTGCATTATGCGGTGTTTTTTTTTAACAAGTCAGAAATAAATGAGGATCGGTTTTACAGTTTTAAACATCCCCAGATGTCTCCTCCTCGCGGCTTCTTCTGCCTCCCCTAGAAGCCGGTCCTCTGTTTTTGGCTTTTACTCCTGTTCCTCCAGCTGTACAAATTCTTTCATGGTCTGGATGTCTGGCAGGAAGCAGGAGGAAGTGAACGGGGCCATTCGCACTAAACTGATGGGACCGAAAACTCCCGGGCCAGTTCTACTCCCTTCAGACCTCGCCGCTGCTTTTTGTAACCACTTGCAGTATTTTCAAAGTAGTCAGGATGGGCCTTGTCAGGGCGCATAGATAACAGCTCAGGTTTGTCTGTAAGATAAATTCTAAAGGTGATGTACAGGAAGACAGAGCTCGGGCTTAGTCACCAGCTCTGGGGCTCTCCAGTTAACTATGCTTCAAAAAATTCCGCTTCTGACAGTGTTGCTCCTGGCCCAACACCCCGCTGCCTTTGCATGCCCTTGAACATACCCTTGGGAAGGTCACAAGCAACAGGAGGTCACTTGGAAGCCCTGAGATTATAAAAGATCAATCGTAGGGTTTTACAAAACAAGGAGTGAGCGCCTCCTTTGGTGCCTGCTTGTTTTTCCCATTCTTACAAAGGCCCAGTGAGTTCTGACCATTCTTGGTCGTGGTGTTCTGCTTCAGCGAACACCCATGAGCTGGGCGGCAGGGCCAGCTCCTGTCCCGGAGCCACTGGGGTGCTCTTGGGTGGGGGCAGCAGGGAAGGAGTTGGAGGACCTGTTTGTTGTTCACGTCTTATGACCTGGATTTTTCCTGAATTTGCTTCCCATTCCTTTTTGGCTGCTAGTCAACATCTAAAGAAAAAAAATTCGGTGTTTTTTTATTTTTTTGAATAAGAAATTTGGTGAAAGCCCATGAAATCAAAATAGCACTCATATTGCCACTCAGAGAATGCAATTCTTCATTTTTTTTTTGTTGCTGCCTTTTGTTTGTGTTTTGATTTTTGGAGAGATTCTTCCAGGCTTGTGGGGGACTTTCTCTTTGTTTGGGGGTGTCCAGCCCTTAGGTCAGATGTGGAGTAGGGGATGGGCCATGAAGGAGTGTGTCCTGTCGTCAGCCTGGGACACAACCAACAGACAGATGCCCTCATGTTGGTCTCCTGTTGGCCAAGAATCTCATCAACAAGATTTGCCTACATGATTTCAAATACCATTTTAATAAACACATCCAACATCTTGTATGAAGGGCCTGGAAAATTCTAGTTTAAGACAAAATTAAAGCTGGCTAGAAAACATAATCCAATTATACAGTATTTCAATATGATCATTCATTTGTGAGTCAGGGCATTGCATTGAAGACAGCAGGTGAAACTTTCATACCAAAACAAATAGCTTTTCCTTGTGCAATCCTTTCGCTTTGCGCCAGCTGTCCCCAGGGACAGGGGTCGGGAGCCTGCAGACATAGGCCTCTTTCTTGCTTCCTCGGTACAGAGCAGAGCTAAAGAGAATGCTTGGCTTCCAGATTTCTACAAGCATACTCAAAGGGGAGGAAGAAGCATCCAGAAGTTTAATTGGGGGCTTTCTTAGATCAGTCCTTTCTGTGTCAGTAATGACGAGATGGAGGGAAGATAAATCCACTTTCATAAGCT
The DNA here is from genome assembly GCF_000276665.1 of Chinchilla lanigera. Classification (NCBI taxonomy): domain Eukaryota; kingdom Metazoa; phylum Chordata; class Mammalia; order Rodentia; family Chinchillidae; genus Chinchilla; species Chinchilla lanigera. The sequence continues at coordinate 5,381,621 of NW_004955409.1, forward strand.
TTGTAACTGAATGTAGTGAGCTGGGGGGAATTTTGCTCTGGGAAGGTTAATGTTTGGGGTTACTTGTAGGGCCACCTGTTAGTTCTTAGGTCTTGGGGATAGAGGATTGCATGAAGTGGACAAAGCCCTCTGGAAGCCTGTATTGAAGACAATTTATGAAACACAACAAAACAGATGCAAGCAGGTGAGCTGGCAGGGAGGGTCAGGGGCCCAGATGTTGCTGTTTCACTGGCTAATGTGGCTTTGGAGCAGAGATCGAAGGATGGGACAGCATGGACCAGGTAGAGGGACATTCCAGGCAGAGGAGCCACCTGTCCAACACCCTGAGGTGCGTTCCAGGCGGCCTGCACACCAGGAAAAAAGGAGGTAGGAGAGGGAGAGGTGAGACCAGAGCACAGCTGTCTAGAACTTAGCATGGACTTGCCTTTTGAGCTGGGAGGGCCATGAGACAGCTTCTAGAAAAGTCTCTGAGGCACTGCCCTGCCAGAAGGTCTTCCTGCAGCTGCACCATGTGTTCGCGGGAGCTACCATACCTCGGGCCCTGATTTGCTGAGACTTTTAATTTTTACTATGCAAGACAGCTCTTTAGAAGGTGTGTGGAGGGCGAGATGTCTGCTTCATTTGTGCAAAAACATCAGCTATTATATAGAGTCTCAGGGACCTTAGGTCAGATGTGTTTTAATGAAATCATGTAGTACAACTTCGAAAGATAGCTTCATTGGAGAAATGTACTGCATTTTGACCATTAAAGAAGTTTTGAACAACTCTGATTCCTGCTGCCAACCTGGATGTTATAATGAGACAGTGAATACTGGCTTTTCTGTCATTACATCATTGTCCTTTGCTGCGTCTTTAATGAAGTCCACAAGTTAGCAGAAGAAAGTCTCCTCTACATGAGGGAAGACAGAAGGTGGGAAATAAAGACTACCTCTTTTAGAACAAAACTGATTCAACTATCTTGATAACATGGTTTGTTTTACATAATATAATCATAAAATATCATTCTACTCAAAATACTGGCGTGCACGCATTGATGTAAATATGGTAACGTGATTGTGGATAAGCTATCACATTTTCTTCTGCAATGAATCTCATATGAATCTCTCTCTCTCTCCCTCTCTCCCTCTTCCCTCTCCCTCTCGCCCTCTCTCTCTTAAAATCCGACAGATGTGGATGAATGCCAGGCCATTCCTGGGCTCTGTCAGGGAGGAAATTGCATTAATACTGTTGGGTCTTTCGAGTGCAAGTGCCCTGCTGGACACAAATTTAATGAAGTGTCACAAAAATGCGAAGGTAAGAAGTCTCCTGCTTTGCAGCCGAGGGGGATGGGAAGGGAGACAAAACTCAGCATCCACGACAAACCTGTTTGCAAATTATTCATAAATCCTCCCGTCACTGTCATCCCCATAGAAGTGTAAATATAATATTCCTACCAAGAGTAATAGGCCTCTCTGTCGTTGAACCAGAAAAACCCTGCAGCTTTTTCCACTTTTATAGACCCAAAATAAGAGTTCCATCTGAATCACATTAAATATTAAAACATGAAATATTTTTGAACCAACATTTGGTTTAAAATGTTCAAGACGCATGTTTTCGCATAGTTCTACAGACATGGATTTAAACTTGATCATTAGGTATCATTCAGAGTGATATGCCTGCTGATGTTTTTCTGGGTAAAATGTATGTTTGATTTGGGGTGGGCAGGGAGACCAAATAACTCATATTTGTGCTCCTAGTACAAGCTTGGTATTTGCATTTTCTGGGGCGTGACATCTGCCTATCAAATGGAAACCTTTCTAAGATTAGTCAAACAGAAAAGTAACTGAAGGCAAACTTTTATATTTGCATTTTGTTGATAGATTGAGCTTCTGGAGCATTGGTATCTGAAGGTGCGTTCGTATTTGCCCCTATTGTTACTTGCTAAAAGAGGCCTGGGTTCCAGGTGTGGTAGCAATTGCTTTGTGAGAGAGATGCATCCAGAGAGTGAATGGGTGGCCCTGCGCTCTCTCTCCTTTCGTGGAGTTCCTGTCACTTACATACACTCCTGTCTGGTGGAATGCACTCTTGTCAGACACTTAATGTCTACTCACCCTGAATGAAATAATCTAACTTGGATAGAATTACCTTTAGACTTGGGGTTATGTTTACATTATTAATCATCATAGAGCTCATAAATGGCTATGGCATCCTTGCCTCTTCTGCATAGTTATTTGAGGCAGCTGTGAAAAATATGTCCGTCCTTTCTGAAGTGGGGCTCCTTGAAAATGTTTTTGCTTTCGAAGAATGGCAAAAGCAGCTCTCTACAGGTGAATGTGTGTGGTAGGAGCCATGTTGGGGATCTGAGTCTGAGGCAGGGTTCTGAAAGGGGCAAAAACCTCACCTGGTTCCACCCTTTGACTTGGAAACTCAGGGACGCTGTGACTTGGGTTTGTTAAGTGCCTTGGAAGTACATCAAGACAGGGATTGACTCACAGTCTGGTGTTTGTTATTACATTGTCCTTTTTTCCTACACGAAGGCTTTTAATCTACTTCAATGATGGCATTTTCTAACATTTGGAACTTTAAACTGTTATGGTATAGATTTTCTGTCTCTTACTTTTTAACTCAGATTAGTCAGCTAACATTTAGGAATACTCTGGATATGGACCAGACAGAAGACGCCCTGTGAATGCTCAGACTGAAAGAAAGATGATTCACATCCTTTTATTAATGCTGAGAAACCTCGTGTGCTGGTGGTTTACCCAGTGGATCAAAAAGTTTCATCTTGAGAATTTCTTAGTCCTTTCAACATCCACAAAAAACATTTTCCTCCCCAATTACATACTGCAATCAGTAGCAAGATACAAGCAGGATATTTTTTGCTAGCTCTTTTTTTCCCCTCTGCCACCTATTGTTATATTAAATTTAGATTTTTTTCTTTTTTATTTTCCTACGCAAAAGTGACCTCTGTTGAGAATATCCTGTTAGCACTGCGTGTACTCTGCCCTGGAGGCTGGTCTGAACCATCTTGCTCAGCAGGGAGGTCTTCAGAGTCCTCTGAGAACTCTTGGAGAGCCAGAGCCAGGCCCTTCCTTCAATTCCCCTGTTCTCTTCCAGTTACGAGATTCTGTGTGTCCCTGACCAAGGTGATCAGGCATAACTATGGGGCTCTGTGCCTTGTGTGTTAGTCAGCCCTTCATTACTGCGACAAAATACCTGCAGTGACAAACTTAAATGGGAGAAAGACTTCTTTGGGCTCACACTTGTAGAGCTTTTAGTTTATGGTCACTTGGTCATGTTGCCCGTGTGTCTGTGGCAAGACCATACTCATGGTGCAAGAGGCTATCAGCGGAGGCCTGTTCCCCTGGCGGGAGCCAGAAAGTAGCTAGGGGGAGGAGAGAGAGACACAGGAGCCAGTCTCCCCTCCACGGGCAAGCTCCCAGTGACCTACCTTTGCATAACTTGCTTGATGTGGGCCCCACCTCCTGCAGCTGCAAACCCTCCCTCCCAGGAGGACCTTGGGCTGGTGACCATACTGTCCACACACAGCCACTGGGGGACATTTGAGACCCATACTATAGCACTCATCAGCATTGCTGTGGGACCTCTCCCACTGCTTTGCATATCTTTAAAAGGATCTCCCCTTTGACTCAGAGAAGAAGAAATCGGGTACTTTTTATAGTAATTATAAAAAAATTCTGGTTCAATCTGCTCTGTCTTGGTAAATTCTTAAGAGCTCACCCACCCTCCTTAGGAGCGGGGAGGATCCATTCAAATTGCTTTTCGTGAGGTCTTCCTTCTTCAGAGGTCTCTCTTCCTTCTGACACTAGCGTCCTTTTCCCAAAACCTCAGTAAATACAATGCTTGGACCCCAGTTTACATGAGAGTAAATAACTGCAGTATAGGTATATTTGAAATATAAATGAACAATCCAGAGTGACTGAATGATAACCATTAAGTTTTCACACATGTAAGAAGAAAGATTTTCAGACACTTAAGATTTATAGCTGAGATTTGGGAAAAGGGGAAGTAGAGCTCATGCCCACCTCTGTTGATTTTTCTGATGACTGTGGAGTGTATGTAGTGAAAGAACACATGAGCCTTTTCCTTTTGGAAACCAAGTCCATATTTGCATAGGTTACTGTGGGAGGAAATTAAGAAATAAAAAATGTAATTAAGGGATTAAGTTTTTATTTCTGGAAGAAGTCTCTTGGATCCCTAATTAACCACTAATATTTTGGGATTTAGATTGTCAGGCCAGCCTTTAGCAATTAGAATAGCGCTGCATGATGCATAAGGCTTTTTAAAAAATGTGGCTCTTAAATTCACGGCCTCCCTAATACGTGAGCCAAGAACCTCAGGACTTCTCCTTTCCAAAATAATGGCGTATTTATCTGATGGCTCCTTGCTTGTAGGAGCTCTTCTCCTGTGGGACACCAAGGAGAGTTCTTGGGATGGCTTAACCTGTTGCTGACGGTGGGGCTTCCTCCCCTGCAGCTGGCTGCGAGTCACGATTCTTACAGCTTGAGATAACTGCTCCCGGCACAACCAGTTAAACAAACTCTGTGGAATAGGCCAGTGAGCCCCATGGATGAGGTCAGCCCGGCCCTAGTCTCGGTGGTCTCCAGGCCGCTCTGTCGTCTTAGACGTGTTAGTTACCATCTCCGAGTTGCTGCCCAGTGAGGCTGGTGAAGAGTGTGACACATGCAAGTTCTCCCCAGCCCCACCCTCCGGACGCCACTTGTCCCTTGCTGGTGTTTCCAAGGTCTAGGGTGGGAAGAATGTCCAGAGGAGCAGAGAGAGCGCGAGGAGTGAGCAAGAATGAAGGTCCGGGCAGCAGTCAGGGAAGGAACCTACCGCCTGTGTGTCTTCTCTGGGTCCCAGTGAGCGCCACGAGGGATGCTACTTCCTGTGGCTGTACTGTGCCCTCCTGCCACCTCGGGGAGACAAGGAGAGGGGCCCAGGGCCTGGAAACCCCGTGTTCTCTTATCACCGGCTTTAGATACACGGGGCCTCCAGATACTGGACCTCCCCATTCTCAAATTCCCTGTCACCTGGGATTCCTGAGCTTCTGTTAACAGGAGAAAAACACAGAGTGATGAGAGCTTGGAGGAGTACTACACTAGCGTGAATGCACGCTGCAGTGTAGCTCTGACTTGCATTTTTTACCCTGGCCCGTTGCTCTCAGGGACTTCCTGGGTCACAGCTCCTGCTGCTGCTGTTCGGGAGCAGTGGGGCTGAGCAGCAAGGTGGTCCTTAAGGTCAGAGGCTGTAGGCGGCAGAAGGAAAAGGGGGGAGGGGACTTGCGGAGATGCGCAGGTACCAACGCTTCTTCGAATATAGTCCTTTGTGCTAGTCCCTCTGGGTGGCACTGGAAATGAAGACGTGCATATTGACGCGTCCTGCCTGCTGGCCTTTGCGGGGGGGGGGGGGGGTAGCTAGGTGGGGTCTCCCCAGCCCCTGCAGGCCCTGGGGGCCTCTTGGCGCTTATTCCAGGGTTTGTTCCTGTCAGCTTTCTGACGGCTTTAGTATAATGAGGGAGAGATACCTGGGCACTGCACATGTGCAGATCAGGTCCCACGGCCACACTGTGGGGACGAAGCGAATCAACGTCAGCCTTTAGACAGCATCTGCCCCTCAGCATCCAGAACTGCCGTTGTCATTCCTGTCCTTCTGAGTGGCTCAGATAAAGGGTTCAAATCTAATCTGGCTGGCCTGTGAAAGGTTTTTTTCCCTTCCTGCCAAAGTTAATTCTGTCTTGCCAGTAAATTTCTCTGATACATATGCAGTCATTGAACCTCTTTGAATATTCATGCATGCTAAGTGGCGGTAATAAGGCTGGTAATTGTCATTTATATTAATAGGCTGAAAAAATACTTTCTAGTTGACACTGCACCCTCGCATGTTTTGGGGAGGTGTTCTGTGACTCAGGGATTAATGTTGAGGGACACTTTGAGAAAAGGACATTCTTCTTCATACCTTTGCCTTATGATACATTTTCCTCCATCTTTAAATGAGGTTTTGAATGCTGTAAGCTCTTTAATACACTTGCTGGATGCGTTAGGTGTTTGCATGGCTTGGGAAATGCAAGAGGATCTGTTTTCAAGAGCAGCCTTCAAAAGTGCCTTTGAGCTGTTGTGCCAGTTCTTGAGTCTTAAACTTGGGGGTTTCTCTGCCTGACTGCTTCTCTCTGGTGGGACTTTTATCTTTTGGAATACAGTATGCAGCCTTACCATTACACCGTGTCTCAGTGACAGTGCTGTTCATGTTAGCATTGACTCTGAGATCAGTAGCGAAATGCTGTGTGTTTTAGCCTGTTGCCTAGCTCGGAAGAACGGTGGTGATTTTGCTTAAACAGCATTCTTGCTGCCTTTTGGGCTAAAACGGTGAACCTGAATTAGAACAGACTTGAATCCAGTCCACTTAAACCCAGTTTTGTTCTCTTAATGAAGAGCAACCCTCAGCCTGGAGAAGATGCTCTTGCTTTGGTCATAGGTCTCTCTGAGTTTCGGCAGTGTCGCCCTGGCCATTGTGTGCTCCCAGGCGTTGGGCAAATCCCTCCTCTCCCTGGGTCGGTGTGGGTAGCCCTACTTGTTTGTTTTAGGAAGGCGGTCACGTGGACCTCCCAGGGCCTGAGTGCCCTTCTAGCCAAAGCCGGAAGTTCTTGATTTCTTCTGTCTCCTTGCTGGTGTCACTTACTGGCATTTGTGCATGTGTGGGTTTGGCTGTTGTCAAGCTCCCCTTAGAGGAAATGGTAAGATTTGTCCTAAGGGATATTTATTGCTTCCTTGGAGACCAGTGCCGTCAGGCTTGGAGGGATGACCCCAACTTTGGCCTCTGTAGCATTCAGGATGTTTATGAGAGGTCACAGGGACCAGAGGAAGGGGAAGGGAAGAAGCCGGGGGTGCAGATGGAGAGGGTAAGCCAAGGTGTACCCCAGAGGGAAGTGGGGAATGGGAGTGGCTTTGAGAGTTGGGCCCCTGGGTCAGAGGACCAGGCCTTTGTCCCTCTTTCAAGGTTTGTCATCAGAGGTGGGATAGCTGGGGAAGATTCTGAGTGCAGTCAATCCCAGAAAAGGTGGAGAGCCAAAGCCAGGCTCCCCGTAGTGTCCCCACAGCTGGCGCACCCAGTCTTTCCATGGAGGAAGATCTGAGTGGGGACCTGTGGCACTGCAGTGCGTTCACCAGGTGTGCTGTGAGCAGAAACCCATCGTGGTGGCTTGGGGGGGCGTGAAAGCCAAGGCCGCAGGCTCCCACTCATCTGTTCATCTCAGTTGACTAATTCTTGGTCAGCACGAAGGCCTGAGGATGTCCCTGAAGGATTTCTATATCTGCTTTGTGGAAAATCAGGTTGAAAAGAAATACTGGAAATGACATAGCATACAAAAGAACTTGTAGAAGAGTTTAGCTCAGTGCAAAACATGGAAAGAACAGAGAAAACAACAAAACATCAAAATAACAAAACAACATCAAAATAAGTGACATTTGGAATATTAACATGTTATCGCTATTTGGTGAAACAGCTATATGCACTTTTAGGTTTTAAGATGAGTGAGTTTATTTTGGTGTGATCTCTTGAATTTGGTAAACCCTTGGGTAAATTTGTGCGGCTGAAGTACCCCTTTTTGAATGAAGGGCTCTTCTTACAGCTTTTATTCTGTGAAAATGGTTGTTTCCAGGGACACAATTGTGTGTCCTACCCCAGATTCCATAATGAGAACAGTTTTATACCATGCCCCACAAACACTGAGACCCTTCTTCGTGTTCCAGATATTGACGAATGCAGCACTATTCCCGGAATCTGCGATGGGGGTGAATGTACGAACACTGTCAGCAGTTACTTTTGCAAATGTCCCCCTGGTTTTTACACCTCTCCCGACGGAACCAGATGCATAGGTAGGTTTAATTAGTGTGCATGGTTTGTGTGTCAGCTCCACTGTGAACATCTGTCAAAATAAGTGTGTTAAGGGGGTGCATATTTCCCCCTCAAGGTAAAAATGTACCTTTATGGAAATGTGTTGAACAGTTGAGCACCCTCTTAAGGAGCGGAGGCATCTGGGGTCTTGTTTTGGAATTCGTTGCCTCCCATAAAAGAAGGGTGATCCAGGAGACCTTTCAGGTATGTGGAGTCTAAGATAACAGTCCAAACCTTGAAACCACCCCTGACCTCGCCCCGTAGGACTCCCACCTTCACTCATTCCCCAGGGTCTATGTTAACTGAGGTCTGAAATTTCACCATGACCTTTTCACTGTTTCCCTGCTGCCTGGCTTCTCTGCAATCCGTCTTGCCAGATTTATCTCCCTAAAACAGCGCTTTGATTAAATAACACTGTTGCTCAAAAGTCCCTGGTAGTTTTCCAGTGGGACTTGGGAATGGGTGATTCAATCTGTGGAGCCCTGTGGGGCTGCTCAGGTCAGAGATGGGGCTGGGGACAGTAACAGGAGGAAGGCTCCTGTCACCGCCCCTACACACCTGCCAGGTGTGGTAATTCTGCTCTCATCTGGTCTTAGGTTTTCATGTAAGGTGTCAGTGAAATAAACTGCTGTTTAAAAAATAGACTTGACACTGGATTTCACAATTGCTAACACTTCCTTCCAAGTCTAGTACTCTAGAGTGAAATTCTAGTTGCAGAGGGCATAGCTTGATTGCCATGGGGCTGCACTGTCAAGCCGGTGACGGGCAGCATGGGTCAGCCTTCTTCTTCAAGTGGCCCATTCCTTTGAGTTCCTTCGTGCCTCAGTCACACACATCAGAGCCCTGAGAACACCCTTCTTCCCGGCGTGAGCCCCTTTCTGTATCTTTGAAGAGTCCCAGACCAGCTGACTGAGAAAGTCCTCCTTAACCCAGGGAAGCTCTTCTCATGAGGGCTGGTATGTCTTGCGTGGTTTCTGTCTCTGAGCAGGTGGCCAGCTCTCTGTGAGGATGAGTAACTGCTCCCTCTCCCTGCTCGTTCCTAGCACACTTTCTTCAGTGTGCCAGGCTCTCAGCAAGCATTTTGTGAACATCAAAATGAGTAGTTTGTTGTTACTGTTGGGGCAAAGCTAGGGAGGCTGTGGCACACGGCCTTGGGGGAAGAGAAATGCTGTCACCGTGATGTTTGCCTCTGGCCCATGGTTTCAGAGACACTCAGCTCCTATCCTCACCAGAGTTTCAGACCAGAATGGAATTGTGTGTGAAGTCCTGAATTCTTTTTCACTTAGTCACATATGTGGTCTCTTGGAGTTGACATTTGACTAAGCACAACTGGTGGGGGAGGGAGATCCAGAATTTCCTTAGAAACGCAGTGGTGTTCAGGTTGCCCGATCCCCCAGATCTGTCCTAGACTCTGGAACTAGAGAGGAAAGATGACAGGTGCAAGTCGCATAGCACAGTCCTCCTTCTTCCCAAACTGCTCCCACTGGTACGTGGCATAGCAGGAGCTTTTCTAATTGGAGGATAGGTGTTGTTTTTAACCCTAAAAAACAGCCTCCAAACTAATACATTTACATATCAAAGCATTTACATTTAAAAACTACTTTTTAATCCGATATATCCATACTCCCCGGGCGTGGTGGTGCATGCCTGTAATCCTAGCATTCTTAAAGGCTGAGACAGGAGAGCTGCAAGTTTGAGCCCAACCTGGGCAACTTAGCAACCTAGTGAAATTTTAAAAATTAAAAATTAAAAAGCCTAAGGATGCAAAGGCCCTGAGTTCAAGCCCCAGCATGGGAAAAGACAATGAAACAGTCAAAACCCAATATGTGCACATACTGACTTTTTATGAAGGAAGGAGGCAAGGAACTAAGATTCACGGCTCATCTCTTCAATGTGAGGTGTGTAAATTAAGTGGTTTAATGTTTGAAGCCATCTTGTAGAAGGGAAGAAGCTGAGGCTTAGAAAGGCTAGGTAAATGATTTGGTTCAGTGGTTGAAGTAGGAGATTACGGAGGGATTCCATCGTGGGCCTGAGTCTGTAGTCCAGACTTCTCCTGTGAACACTAGGTGCAGTTAGCTTTCTTGCCCCTTCCCTAGGCAAGCACTGTCTCCTCCTTGGACCCTGATTGTAGACATAATGAGCAACTTGCTATAAAAAATGACCCAAACAACATATCTGCCTTTCCTAACACTCGTATTTCTCTCCAACCACAGAGAACCCTGAAAATACAAACAGTCCCCAGCTCATAAATTAACCAAATGTGTTAGTTCTTTATCACTGTGACCAAATACTCAAGAAAATCAACTTCAGGGAGGAAAGGTAGATTTGGGTTTATGGTTTTAGAGGGTTTAGTCCATCGGTACCTGAGCCTATTGTTTCTGGGCCATAGTGAAGCAGAGCATCATGGTGGGGCATGTGCTATAGACCAAAACAGCTCTCCATGGTTGACAAAAGGTAGAAATAGCAGGAAGTAAGCCTGAGATGATGACAACAGGGTCCAAATATGGTGCCCAAGGTCATGTCTGCATGATCCCCTTCCTTCAGTTGGACCCCTACCTCCTAAGTTTTCATGACTTTCCAAAAATGCCATCAAATCATGATCTCAATGGATTAGTCTACCAGTGAAGTTAGAGCCCTTGTGATCTGATCACCTTCTGAAATCCCCACCTCTGAAGATGTAACTTTTTTTGTGGGGGTATTTTATATCTAAACCACAATACCAAACTTGCTTGTAAGTTGGTTACCTGGCATAGAAATCCAACAGAAAATCAATAGAAATCCCTATATGTAGACAGTGGTACATGGTACCTTCAACTCAGAGGTACGGTAGGATGTCCTGCCCCTACTATGGGCCTCACAGTGCCTGGATCCTGGTTGGGTCCAACACTGTTAATGATTGGCTAGGAGGAGTCTAGGGTGGCCTGACAGTATCAGTATTTGTTTTGGTATAATGTGATTTCTGAGTCCTGTGAGTAAGGGCCACATGATTCGCAAGAGAGGAGAGGAGGAAAGTTCCCTGTTCCTTCTCTACCAGATGTCTTGGCCAAGATAGATTTAAGATAAAGATTCTGTGACTCCTTCTGCTTCTTATTATATCCTGCAGACCCTGACAGTCTTGCCCCTGGTTCCTTTGGTTCTTCAGATTATCCTAAAACCACCCCTTACCTCATGCAAAGTGGTCCAGCCCCAGAGCAGTCCCCTCTCCTGACCATAGCTCTGCTGCCAGAGGAAATGGGGAGCTTCTGGCTGCGTTTCTTGGGCTATAGGTCCTCCACATGGTCCCTGGGTTCAGTTTTCTCTTTCCTTCTTAGCTTGCAGGTTTTCTTTAAAATTATAAATTATGTGAATATGTATTTTTTAAGCAAAGTTTCTCCTCCACCCACCTCCAGAAAAAAAAAGAAAAAGGAAAAGAAATGTAAAATGATCATGGTATGGGCAGGTGCCACTTGTAAATCAGGACCTAGCTGTAACACAAATGCAACTTGTAATTTTTTCAGCCCCAATATTTATGGTTTTAATCAAGCATCTCTGACCCACTGATTTAGCATATTAGTGAGCCAGATGGGCAATATCATAGTGTCATACTTAATGTGCATGATGATAGACATTAGAGTTTACCATTGGCAGCCGAAGTTCCACTTTTGCTCTGAAAGATAGCCCATGCTGAAAATTATATGTACAGATTGCATAATTTTTTCAAGTGTTTACACTGGGTTTTGACCACCAAATTCATTTGAAGCTGGGATATAAGCCAGTTTTGAGTCTCTCTTCCCACTCTTAACAGCCTTTGGTTTCCGTGCTCAAAATATTTACTAAATGGGTATGTAAGGTATTAGTGGCTTTAAGGCATTGCAAATTAGGAAGTAGGGACTTGCGTTTCTCCCCGTCTTCATGGGGCTGAGGCTTCACAGAGCATTCTTGTCTGTACCTTCTCTCTAGACATTTGTTCTGGACTGGACTGAAATAAAACTTGTTCTGACTCTTTGCTGAGACTATTAATCTGACCAGAGGCTCAGGAACTGGAACCACAAAAAAAATTCTGGAGCGTGCATTTGTACTTGCTAGTGGTTTTAACCACTTTCTGAAATAACCTTGTATCTGTGAAGCTGACTCATGATTTTCTTTTATGGTTCACATAGGTTTGTCTTAGCCTTCTTCACTTGATGTTATGTAATTTAAATTTTTCTAAATTAGCCTTGCTTTTATTTTATTTCTTTTTATTTGTTTATTAAAACTCTCAAGATTTGAAGACTTTGTGTTCCTAAGAATGATATAAATGATAATTCTAAGGATGACCCTCCGTGAGCAAATTTGATGTTTAATATTCAGATGTGGAGAAAACATGAGGATGGATTTTTTTTTTTACTGTAAACACCTCTTTTACTTTCTGAAAGGATTTACTACTTCTGTGCTTTTACATGACCAGCATGTTTAAAATATTCAAGCTGTATTTTACATGGACTATATGAAGATGAATTTTATTGGAAGACAGGTGTAGCATCAATGTCTGCCAGGTAGACAGAGATGCTTCATACCTGCTGCCTACCCCATCTATTTCACAGTAATATTTCAAGCACTTATCCTAGGTCATGTGCTTTTTTTGAATGGCATCAAATGTTCCCATGACAGATATTCCATAACCCCCCAAAAAGAATGAGTCTTACCATATTGCTTTACTAAGATACCATTCTGCAAAGAGCAAAAGCAAAAGCAAAGCCAACCTTCTGGAGCTGTTGTCTCCTGTAGAACTGAGGATTTAAAGTTGTCTGTGTTCTGAACATGTAAATACTCAGAGCCTTGAAAATAATGTGCTAAGGCCCTAGGACGAAAGACAATCCTGATGAACAGCATTATACCAATTGTAAAATAGCTCATTCCTTAAAGGAAAGTCTCATAAGTCTGATTCACAGTTTCAGCCTGAAAAATAAGAAAGAGCTTTTAGAAATATGCACAGACTTAATGTTTTAAAATAGATTTACATAAATATTTGCGTACAGCAGCTCCAGTGAAGTAGTTTGAAACCAAGAACAAACTAGACTCCCTTCTGTATAGATGGGTCTTTATAAGTCGTTATCTGTCACCACCAGTGAGATTCTGAGTCTCTCTTTTCCTATGGAATCATTCATTCCCACCTTGGGTATGGAATGGGTGGCTTCCGCAGGTGCGCCAGTGCACTGGGGCAGAGGAGTGGGCTTGTTGACTGCCCAGTGTGCCCACCCAGCCTTGGCACCTCCCCCTCTGGAGGATGGAAGTGTGACTTCATCCTGCCGTGGCCCAGTGCATGCTGGGGAGGTGCCGAGGTCAGGAGCCGTTGCTGCGGGCTTGGTCTCAATGGACATGTATGCGTGTCTCTGCCTTTCAGATGTCCGCCCAGGGTACTGTTACACAGCTCTGGCAAACGGCCGTTGCTCCAACCAGTTGCCACAGTCCATCACCAAGATGCAGTGCTGCTGTGATGTCGGCAGGTGCTGGTCCCCTGGGGTCACTGTCGCCCCTGAGATGTGTCCCATCAGAGCAACAGGTAAGAGCTACAGAGTCGCCTGCCCAGCCCGTGCAAACCCTGCGGTGCACAAGAGGAGATGTGCTCAGTGCATCAGATTCCAGGAAACAGAGGAGACAACATCCTGGCGGAAGTCTCCCCACATCGTGCTTGGGGAAAGCGCAGAGATCTGGGCAAAGAGTACTGTTGTTAGCTACTGTTTCTTACTGAGCATGCGCACTCCCACTGCATAACGGCCTTTACAGGAAGTTCTTGCTCTCTCTTATTGTGGAGTAAGAAGAACTGTGTCTCTCCTCAAAGGCTCAGCAGAGTACAACTTAACTCTCCCAGACCATGCATTTCCTCTTTCCCTAACATTTGAAACTGTCCTCTTTCTTGTTTCCAAGACATATAGAGGTTTCCCCTTCACGACTTCTCTTTTATCTGTCATATTCCTTTCATTTCCACCGAACGCTTATTTGATGTGGCCGCCCAGTGGCTCCATGTGAAATGCACAGCTGCAGCATAAGTTTCCCAAAGACTAACTCATCTAAAGTTCAACTTAAAAGTGATGTCCAGGGAAGATGTAAAGAAGAATGTCCAGAAACATTTCCCCGGGATAAATGAACCCAGGCAGTCTTTGGTGGTCTGAGTCATGCCTTTCCCTGCAAAGAAAATGTTAGCACTGAGCATAGCAGTTAAAGTCCCTCCACTGAATCCCTGTTCATCTTTCAATGTTCTTCACAGTAGCTTGTGATGGAATTTTCTTTGAATTCAGTCCGAGCATTTCTGAACTCAGTCTCTTTTTTTCTCCTAAAGTTTCTGCTTGGTTCTGGTCCTTATACCTGGCTCCTCTTCTTGCCAGCCTTGCTTGTGATTTCTCCTCTTGAGTGCTAGGGACCTACTTAAACCTGACCTCCTGCTCCATAGAGATCCCCAAAATACTGAGAACATTCTTCCGTGTTGTCTAACAGCTCTCATGCACTTTTGCTGTGGCACAAAGCCATATTGTTCTGCTGCGTATCCACATGTGTTCATGCGTTACTTTTCACTACCGATAAACCTCATTACGAGGTCTTGTTTGTCTTGAAATCCTGTATTTCTCACACTTTCTGATACCTCCACAGTATTTAGCAAAATCTTAATGACAGGAGACATTTAGGCCTGGTGAACAGCATATTTAGTACCATTTTCCCCACCAGTTCTAACCAAATGCTTTGTAGTTCTCTGTAATCTGATTGCTGCAGTGTATGCTTAAATCGGGACATTTAGGAGAGGGAGAGAATAAATGCAGTGGTAAGAAGTTAGAGTCTGCTACTCACAGGATGAAAATGGCCCATTCTCAGGGATCATAGACCAGCTCTCAGATGTTACTGTAAAGTTTCTTTTTAGTAAATCACACACACAAGCTGAAATACCACATCCTTTCTCTCGTATGAGAAATCCAAAGCACAAATACAGTAAAGAGCAAGAGATAAGATTGGTAAAAGGAAAGGAAATGGAGATAGATCTCTTGCATATGGGAAGAGGAGCAAGAGACCAAGGGTGGGGGTCGTGGGAGGTGGGGAAGGGGATGTAAAAGATGTAAGATGCATCGTGTACACGCACCAACTACCCACAATGAATGCAATCATCATGTGTCACTAAAATGATGATGATGAAAATGGGGGAGGGGATCACGAGATAGAAGGAGGGGGACAGATAGGGGACAGGAAGAAAAAGAATCAAGAGATGTTAAGTACATGTGGCCACTCCCTAAGGTGGGTGTAAACATCATGTACCAATAAAAACATTAAAAATTTTCTGCTTATCACTGAGAACTGAATGTGTGGGTTAAAGAAGCAATACAATCAGTCTGCAGACTTTAAGATGCAACATGTCATATATTTTTCTGATTTGCTGTCTGTAAACCAAGACAGCAACACATTTATGTGGACTCTTTGTCCTGAGGCCTTGAATAGAGAAGAGAGGCCAAGAGCAGGGGTGGGTGCCTTTAGAAGACCTGTCTGGGGACAGATGGAGAAGACCAGGTTCTCACGTGTGCGGTTTTGTGGGAGGCTGCTCTCCCGGTAAGTCACCGAGAGCTGCAGGACCCCGAGACGGGCCTCAGGGAAAGCAGACTGACTGAGTAATGAATTTGCAGATAGGTTTTTGTTTGCTCAAATATTCCAGGACCAGTGCTATAGAATTCTGGGCTCTACCTTAGAGAAGGTGATCGTGTAGGAAGGATTTTAGACTGGTCAGCTTTTTGCTCTTTTAAAAAACAGTCAGCATTTTCTCTGGGTTACATGGACATGGAAAGAGAGAATCCGTTCAGCCAAGAGAGCCCCAGCTGCTGATCCTGGGTTTAAAGGCTTTCATGGGAAAGTTATTAATCTGTAGATGGTAGGAAGGAGCATAGAACCCAATGTGATACACTTTCCTAGAGGCTTAAGACAAATGTAATGGCATTCTTTACGTAATATACCCACCTAATTAGCAGAAACTCTGGTAAGCTACCTAACTTCTTTCATACAAACCCAGAAAGAATTAAAAATGAAAGGATGTACAGGTGCTTACAGGCACTTGGAAATGAAGTGAGCGTGTTAATATAGTTGCCATTCAATTAAATCCAGCATGCAGTTAATGCAATCCTCTTATGCGTAACTTGCAGGGCTGGGCCGAGCATGAGAATTAGTTATCAGTCATGTATGATCCTTGACTTCAAAGAGTGCACAGTCTCAGTGGTAGAAATTTGGTGGAAGCAGGGACTCAGGTGATGGATGTGGCATGAACAGGTGAAAACTCTGGAGGAAGAATTACAGTTTGGCAAAAGGGACTGTAACATCCTGAGTCAGGGAAACATGGACAGTCTGAAAATCCTTTCCAAGTACATTTGAGTGCTACAGAGTCTCTGTGGGCTGCAATTCCAGATAAATAATCGTTAAAATGTAGTAATAGAATTCTCTGAAAACTGAGCTGAGCTGGAAATGCGAAATATGGCCGAAGTTTTAGAAATGGGCCAGCAGGTGACAACAGAGTACGTAGCGCCCTGGTAGACATAGCCACCGGTAAACTGTCACCGCGTCCCATGAGGTTGCACTATGTATGAATTTCAGCCAGTGCTGTGACTGTGTCTTAGAATTTGTCAAATTTTCGTCCACAAGACAAAGAAAATCTCAGCCTAATTTCTACTTGTGGCTGAAAATAGTATAGGAAGTAACAGGGGAGAATCATTGTGTGGCTGTGATAATAAAATTATCAACATTCTGGCATGAGAGAAAAAAGTTTTTTAAAAATCACACATCTATTATTTATACAAAGCAACTGTGACAAGCTATGGCTATTTGTAGGAAACATGGAAATGAATAAAGTGAATACAATCTGTGAAAACAGGGTACTATTTAATAATACCTGTACAGAAGCCCAGAGAAAATATGCCACAAAGCTAAAGAAGGTGTCTGCTGATAAAGACCCGGGATTGTGAAGAGCAGCAGCCGACCAGGGATGCACTGGTGGGGAAATAGATGGTGACAGCGGCGTGTGCTCTGTGAGAGGATGGCGATGCAGCATGAACACCAGACTCCTTAGCCCGGAGGCTCCTGCTCCATGGGCCGCTTCTCCATCGATTCCACTGTCACTGTCCTCAGCGCTCTGCTCACACTGCCTTCTCCTCTCCGTGCACACTTCCTGTCCTGAGATGTGTCCATCCATCCCTGTGACTTTAAATACCACCTCTCTCTGCAACGCTTACGTTCACTTCTCCCCTGGGCTTCACCCTGTCCTCCTCCGCTGCTCTGCGAGGTCTCCGAACTCAGGCATTCAGTGTGGAGCTTGGCTTCTAGGCACCACACCCACTGCCACGACAGTTTTCCCCTCTTACCAAAGGACAACATCTATCCATCTGATCCACCAGAAACCAAAAAAGCTAGAAGGCATTCTTACTTCTTGTTCCCTCAGCTCGGATGTTATCTCCCTTGGCGAACACTTCCCCTTTATTTCTAAGTAGGAATCTGCCCACTGCTCCCCAATTTCACTGCTGTTATCCAGTCCAATCCTTGGTCTTCTGCAAATTCCTTGTCTCCCTCCAGTTTATTCTGCATGCCGAGGGTGATCTTCTGAAAAGGTTCCTCTGATCATATCCCACCCTTCCTGGAGACACCCAAGGGTTTCCCACTGCCCACAACTTTCCCACTGACCTACATGCCCAGTCCTTTTTATTCTGAGACAGGGTGTCACTCTTTCACTGAGTTGTTCAGGCTGGGCTTGAATTGGAATCTTCCTACTTCAGCCTTGGGGCTGGGGATTTAGCTCAGTGGCACAGCGCCCGCCTGGCAAGCGCAAGGTCGTGAGTTCAATTCCCGGTCCTGGAAAAAGACCAAAAAAAAAGAACCTACTTCAGCCTCCCAGAGTGCAGGGATTACTGGCTTGTGTCCACACGCCCAACTTAAATCAAAGTCATTTTGTGTGCCATTTAGAGCTCTGTGGAATCTGTAAGTAGGACTGGATGGAGAAAGTGGCATCTTGTGTTTTCCATGAGGTGGATTTTGATATAGGTGAAGACTTCCTGGGTTTGGGGACAGACATACAGTGCACACTCTTGGGAGCTGTTGGTTATTGCTGTAAGGCATTAAAAATGGGAAGGAAGTCAGTTAGGGGTTTTTGTTTTGTTTTGTTTGCTTTTCTCTAATTGACTCATGTGCCTTAAAGACCAAATTTATTCACAGATTTCTTTTAAAAGATTTCTGTGTGTCTGTGGTAGCAGTTATAGCTCAGCTGATTGTGATGTGTTATGTTTTTCCAGAGGATTTCAACAAGCTGTGCTCCGTCCCTATCGTGATTCCTGGAAGACCAGAATATCCTCCTCCACCCCTCGGTCCCCTTCCTCCTGTCCAGCCAGTTCCCCCGGGCTTTCCTCCTGGACCTGCCCTTCCAGTACCCCGGCCACCAGTGGAGTATCCATATCCATCTCGAGAACCAGCAAGTAAGAATTCAGAAACCCTCTAGTAACTTTTCTTGTGTTAATCAGGTTAGCATTTTTGTTTGTTTTTGCCAATTTACTCATTATATAAGTTTGCCAATTGCTAAATTAAATTTTTAGCTTATGTAGCATTATATACAAGTTTTCTAATTTTCCTGTTGCACAGATGAAAATGGAAGTCTTGTATTATCCGGCGAGTTATGTCCCTTGGTTACTGATGTTTTCAGCCAGATGCTAAGGGTTATGGGAAGAGATTGAAATCTGAGTCACAGGATGAATTAGTAGTGGAGGAGGTGAACAGTGACCCTGTGGCCGATAGTACACACAAAGCAGCTTTGCAAGTAGTTAACTGCCAATATCTCGCTACCTTTATTATTCCCCCAAACTGGAGGCTTGAGCGTGGGGTGGTGAACAGGGCAGGAGAAGCAGCACCTGGGCCACAGTGCACATGGGGTCCCAGGGACATATGCTGTACGGGTGCACCTTTAGGGTGACGTTGGCCCAAAGAATGTCCTCTTTCCTTCCTACCCAGCATCTTGTCCACTAGTGCCAGGGCCAGTACTGGTGAGAGGGGCTGTCATTACCAGTGATACTCATGAGGCTCACTGTTATTCTTCCAGTGGTGGTGCCATTCAATATCACCACCGATTACTGCCAGTTGGTCCGCTATCTCTGCCAGAATGGACGCTGCATTCCCACGCCTGGGAGCTACAGGTGCGAGTGCAACAAAGGCTTCCAGCTGGACCTCCGGGGGGAGTGCATCGGTATGTGGTCGGTTGCTCAGGCCAGGAGGCCTCTGGGATTCTTTCCCCTGAGTGTACTGGTTTTTCTATTGCTGCTGGAACAATTTACCTGGAACTCAGTGGCTGAAAACAAGACAAATAGATATTTTCTTGTAGTTTCGTGAATTGAAAGCCCCATGCAGATTTGAATGGTCTAAAATCCACGTGTTGGCTGGAGTGTTTCTTTGGGAAGCCCAAGAAAAGTGCATTTCTTTGCTTTTTCTAGATGCCAGAAGTTACTTGCTTCTGTTCGAGCCTTGTGGGCCCTTTGTCTTCACAGCCAGCAGTATAGCATCTCCCAAGTTTCTATCTGCCTGGAGTTTTCTGTCTTGCACAGTTAAAGGCCCCTGAGGTTAAATCAGTCCACTGTATAATAACTCAAGAGACTCCTTCCATTTCACAGTCAGCAGATCAACAGTCTTAATTCCATCTGCAGCTTCAAATTCCCTTTTACCGTGATAACATATTCCCTGGTTCTGTGATTAGGACATAAACACATTTGGGAAGCTTTAGTCTGTCTACTACAGTGACTGACCTTAAACTCAAGGCTTGCTGGTGATGCCGACCTGAATCAATTTACCAGAAGCCTGACCACTACGTTATAAAAGCCTGACCCACGTTATGACATTTTGCACATTTTACTAAGTTTAAATGGGGCAACTTACCAGCTTTCTATAGTTATTTATTAACAACTAAAGAAAGAAGCCTCATATTGTTGACAAGTCTTCTAAGCTATTGAAAAGAAGACAGATAGCTCAAGAATCACCGTCAGTTCACTGGGCTGAGTAAAAACATTCAGTTGCCATTTGCTTTGTTTTTAAAAAATAAATTCATTTCTGAGTCAGTTCCATTATAAATTCCAAGTCTGTCATTATGAATCAGTTCATGCTTTCTCAGGCTGTTTCATTTCCTGGTGATCTGAACACTCCTAGAAGTTATCAGAGCTGGGGAGGAGAGGGAGCATGTAGCTCAGGGTGGGTTGGAACACATCTGCCCCTAGGAAGCATGTGACAGGTGGGTTACCTTCACCAAGGCTGCGTACTTGTTTTCACACACAGGGGAATATAAGCCCGCTCACCCCTTCTGATACCCATTCCTCCAAGCATTAGATACCCAGCATGCTGAGGACTCTGGGTGTGCTGGTGAACTCCGTGGTGGGTGATAAGAGCCCTATAATCAAGAGTTGCTTCCTGCTTTGTTCTGACATTCTTAGCAGAGCTTGTCAGGGGAGCCTTAGATATGGCCAGACCTAATTTTTTAACTGAGAAATGCAGAACATGGAGAGATACTGAGAATCCTATCCAGAAGCTACTTCTGAAATTCAAATCAGTCTACTTGATTTTCTTAGGCCAAAGTTTACATGAGAGAGAAAATGATTATTAGCTGGGAGCATTGAGTTGCTATGTGCTTAGAATTTATCTCTGAAAAATGATGCATGCAAGTGATACACTCGAGCTGCTCAGCCAGGCTTCCCGTGGCTAGAGATAGTGCAGTGCAGTAGAAAGGAAAAGGATCCTTTCCTCACGCCGTTTATTTCATAAAAGGAGCATGTGTTATGTGTACAAAAGTGATGCAGCTGTGGCTTTTGCTTATGACCTCTCAGCGATGCGTGCTGTGTCTTGCAGATGTGGACGAGTGTGAGAAGAACCCTTGCACTGGGGGAGAGTGTGTCAACACCCCGGGCTCCTACACCTGTCACTGCCGTGCGGGCTACCAGAGCACACTCACCCGGACAGAGTGCCGAGGTACGCATCCTGCAGGGTGGGGCTTGGCTTCAGAGGACTTCAGTGGACTCTGAATGACCCATGGCAGGAGACATCAATCTAATCTCACTGCTTTGCTTTATTCCAAATATTGTTGCTCTGAGGACAGTGCCACAAAACCTGGCCAACACTCAGATTGTTTTAGAAGCTACTTCCGTGCCCAGGGGAAATATCGTCTCACTTTTCTGTCTCATCGCTGTTGCCTGTTAGATTTTTATCTGGGAATCAGGGACTTGAGATATTCTTTGGGTCACGGGACCTGAGGACAGTTGCAGGTGAAGTTGCATGTGGTTAGTTTCTTAATGTAAAAGTCTGAAAGGTAGACAAGCTGTCTCTAAGCCCTCGCTGCTCATTCCTGTGGCCAGCAGCAGTGTCCCTGGGAGCTGTTTGGGAATGCAGAAGCTCGGGTGCTACCTGAGACCTAGTGAATAGGGATCAGCGTTTGAACAAGACTCCTCTGTGGTCTGTATGCTTATTAAAGTTTGAGAGGCATTGCTATGATTGTCCCCTCCTCAAAATTTTCCTTCAGGTTCAATTCCTAACTAAGGTATTACGCCATTCAATATGGCTTTTGTTAAGTGACATTCGTGTACTATATTTCTGGGATAGAAATAAATAAGATATATGGTCTACTCTGAAGGAACTCAGATCTCTATATGCATAAATTTGGCACCAGCTGAACTGTGCCATTAATCTAGTAAAGGCAGGTAGAAATAAACAAGCACTGTTAAAATTAAATACCAAGAAAAGCAAGGAGATCTAGCTCATGTATAAATTGTAAGCTGTTAGTAAGGGGTAGTTCTATTTGCCTCCTTTAGCAAAAACTCTTCGTGTTGGTTGAAGACCCATAGGAGTTTTAATTTTTATCAATGAACTGGTTTCTAAGTCTTTTGAATTTGGTCCTGACTTGGAGATCTATCAATATATTTTGACACATAACATAAGAATGGCAATTTTGAGCAAAAAAAAAAAAAACCCTGGAACATAGCATTTCAGCATGCTAATAATTCTACTAATGGCTTACTAACAATTCTAAATCTGGATAGGTTGAATATTTAACCAAGCTGAGAATCTTCTTAATATTATATCTGTTGATTAAAATCATTGGCTTGTACAAACCATGGCCTGGGCATCTTACAAGATTAGAAAATAAAGTATTTGAGTAAGGCACTGACCACAGACTTCCTTGCTAAATAAGCAAAGAGGAGCTGTTTTTGGAAGACTCACCGGGGGCAGGGGCCAGGCAGTCGATGCAGACAGTTGCCATTACGTCTGGGATTTAGTTTACCAGAGACTGAGCCTGGCCTATATACCTGGAGCACTGTCTTCTTTTAAAAAAAGTTTATTTAACATTTTTATTAGTATCTATTCTACAAAATAGCACCTTTCCCTGTGGCATTTCCATACCTGCACAAACTCTGTCAATCCATGATAATCCTTCTGTTAAATCCCTTGTGCCCGCCCCCCGTATTCCTTTCCTGTTACCTAAGGGGGCCCTCCCTTCTCCTTTCATGTCACCTGTTTTTTGATTCCTCCTATTAGGGAGGATGTGTGACACTCGTCTTTGTGAGTCTGGCTTATTTCACTTAACATGATGATCTCTTTTCACTCCATTTTCCCCGCACATGATATGGTCGGGTCATCTTTCATGGCTGAATGATGCCCCGTCGCGTATATGTGTATGTGCCACATTTTCTTTCCCTGCTCACTGTTGATGGGTCCCTGCGTTGGCTTCGTTTCTTGGCTGTTGTGATTCATGCTGCAATAAACATGGGTACCGAGGGACTCCTAGAATGGACATGATAGGGGGTCAGCTTCTCGTAAGCCTCAAAGCCTCCAAGCCAAGCCTCAAAGGTCTCGGGGTCCGGGAGGTGGAAGGCATCACGGGAGGGCCCCAAGGACTGTGTCCTTAGCTGAAAAGAAGCACATGAGGGGCTGGAGAGAAGGGGACAGAGGAGACAGACAGACACGCAGAGGAGGAGAACTTGGAATGGGAGCTTTTCGAAGGCCTGGGAGCCCCTGGCATTCAGAAATTAGTGAGGAGAGAAAAAGATGAACTCTTTTTGCTGTTTATTTTAACCTTGGGCTTCAAAGCTGAATCCTAAAAAAACAGTCTGCTCAAGACTATGTGGCTTTTCCTAGTTCTTTGGAGTATGGAGTAAGTCAGATTTTAGCAAGGATTAAGAAATAAAAGAGAGAGAGGAAGCTCGTATGCTGTTGGCGCGAAGATCAGACAGAAGAGCAGCCCAGACGGCCTCAGCGACCCGGTGACTCGCGTGGAAACCACTGCAGGAGCTGCCCAGAAGCAAAGTGCGTCCGAGGGTCAGGCTCGGGGCAGACGGAGGGACCGACCCGCAGCAGGGGCGCAGCCGGGGCCGGGCACATGCGGCGCTGCGTGGACTAAGGGTGTAGGCGCCCCTGCTCTGCGTGGGGAGGTCTCCATGCAGTGCTGTGCAGCCCGTCTTCTGGAAAGGAGCCCTGGGCATGGTTTCATGCTGTGTAGACCGTCTGTGTGCCTCTTGGTGTTCGTCCTGTTTGCGGCCTCTCACAATAGAGGACAACAGACACTGCGGGGAGCTGGAGGGCGGGTTCGATGTGTAGATGGGAGATCAGATGCAGGTTATTCGAGTTCTCGTTCTTTTTTAACACTGCCTTGCCCTGCTGTTTACTTTGGCACGGTATAAAACACAATAGAAAAAAAGGGGGGAATCCCAGTATTTTATTGGGTAAATATAATACTTATAAAATTATGAAACAAGGACTAGGACTATGTGAGCAGTAAAAGTATACTTGGATCAGAGCTGCCACAAGGAAGGCAGACATCTCCTAGTCCTGTGATTCGCGGTTTTCAGGGGAGTTAAGTGGTTTTATTGGTTTAACATGACTGCTTCACTGTTCTGATAGAGCTGCCCTTTTAGGAGGCTCCCAAGGAGGATAATAGGGAGGGCAGATGCGATCAGATGTTATATGCATGCATAACATTTTTTTTTAAAAGAAACAGATCAGCCCTTTACATCATGGGTTGAATGATACCAGCCATAGTTCAGTATAAGTCAGTGTCTCCCTTGACTCAGTTAAATAGGAACGTGGTAAAGACTATTCTGTGGACAGAATGGAGATTTAAGAAGTCTTGATAGAAGCTGGGTTAGACTGGATGTGAGTGTGTAGGCTTTTCTCCTGTCCTGTGTGCCTCAGATGCTGACAGCCCTACATGCCACATTCCTGGGTGCCCAGTTTATGTCCCAGAACCTTAGGAAGTAATTGCAACCTGAAGCTAAGGCTATGAGTTAGGAAAAGGCAGGAGAAATAAAGCAGTTGTCAATGTGTTTTTTTTTTTTTTTTTAATTTTGCATGACTAGGCATTGAACCCGGGGCCTTCACACAGAGCTATAGCTTTTTACCTTTTCATTTTGAGACAGAATCTCACTAAGTCACTGAGTTGCCCAGGCTGGGCTTGCACTTTTGATCCTCCTGCCTCAGCCTCCCAGAGTGCCCGAAGACAGTCTTGAGTCCCCTCACTGTGGCTGTTTCTTCTCTCCCCCCTTTGGTGCAGACATTGACGAGTGCCTGCAGAATGGCAGGATCTGTAACAATGGCCGCTGCATCAACACGGATGGCAGCTTCCACTGCGTGTGCAACGCGGGTTTCCATGTCACGCGGGACGGGAAGAACTGCGAAGGTGAGGAGCATGAGGTGCTGGGAGCAAAGCTCAGAGCTCTGTCACACACACTGGTGCGGCGACGCGGCTGGTTCCCTGCATACACCCAGGCCTTTAGTTCACAGCCAGCAGTCAGGCACTGCACTCGGGGGTGCTGTGTGGGAAGAGCTCTGGGGATGATGGACTTCTGTAGCAGAAATCATCACTTCCTGGTTTTATGCATTCAGAATTTGTGTGTGTATTCTCCAGCCCATATATTCTGCAATCCCCTGTAGACCTTTTGTTTATAGTGGCTGCCTAATAATAAAATACTCTGATCCGACCAAGAGTGACCTCTGAGAGCTGAGTTTCTCCGTTGCTCTTGAATTCCTCTCCTCATTGTCAGCTGGGAAGCTTCACTTTCATTCACCCCTGCCAGTTTTCCTACCTGACTGTTATGGATGCGTTTCCATCTCACAGAGCTTTAGTGAAAATGCAGAAGGAGCCTTATCACGTTTCCCGACGTCTTTGAGAAGGACCTTGAGAATCTATTCATATGTTACAAAATTTTCAGAATTATTCTTAGAAACATTTTTGGCAGAATGTTATCTTGGTGATTCCATTCAAAGGCTTAGTGCCAAGATTTGGGGTTGAGGTAGAATCCTGTTTAAAAGAAGGAAGGAAAAAGAGGGAGGGAGGGAGGAAGGGGGCTGATAAGCACTGTGATCTGACCACAGCCTGCGTAAATCTACAAGAGCAAGAGCCTCCCCAGACACCTGTAATATTAGAGAAGATAACATGGCAGTGGTTTTAATGATCAGTCCCCATGATTAAGGGTCCCTAGAGGTTAGCCGGCTCAGCCCTACTCTGTAGTCCAGTCTTGCATTTTAAAATCTAATTTTTTTTCTACCACTATTTTAAGGTTGCTTCAAAGCACATAGAAGCTGTCTTCCGGTTTCCACTTTTTATAGAATCAGGACATAGCCTAGACACATTTATAGTTCATCCGTCTTTGTTGTGATTTATTTCAGCATGCTAGAAATAATATGAATCTGTGAAATAAATAAGCCAGCCAGGTTGTTAAACACGTTTCAGTTTGTAAACACATGGTGTTTGCACACACACCTCATCCCATGTCATATAGTTTGGGTGGAAATTAGCTTTTGGCTATCCTAGATGCAGGCGGGTGTTCATCTAGGTTGGCTTCCCTGGTTTTCGTCCTTGTCTGACCCTGGAAACATGTCCATCCCTTTCAGATATGGACGAGTGCAGCATCAGGAACATGTGCCTGAACGGAATGTGTATCAATGAGGATGGCAGCTTCAAGTGCATCTGCAAACCTGGCTTCCAGCTGGCCTCGGACGGGCGGTACTGCAAAGGTCTCACCTGCTCTTCCTCCTCCCTGCCTTTTCTCAGGGCGTCTCCCACTTTAAAGAGCCTTCACTGTGGCTGGGGAGTCCCCATCACAGCTCGTGCTGAAGTTCAGCCCTCCAGGGTGCTGCAGTGTGTGACCCCAACACTAGTCTTATTTCAGGAAAGGTATTTGGGGCTTCTTCAGAGGAGCCTGAGGAGCTATGACAGCAAACCAAGACGTCGGATGGCCCGTGGTCTTCCATCAGAAGACCTCCATTCAGCTCTTAGGTGGCTGTCTTTCACCACCTCTTACATCTCCACCTGGCCAAAACAGTGTAGACCTTTCTTTGCCGTGATAGTGTCCTCATCAAAGTATCTTCAGAAACAAAATAAATGTCATGGTCAGTGTATTTAGGTTTTATCAAGCTACCTAACAAAAGGGGACACAGGGTGAAGCAGAAGAGAGAAACAAACCAAGAGTCATTGTTGGGCATGGTAGCTTTTGAAATCTTCTTACCACTGTGGGTGCTGAGGCAAAAGTTAGAAAGTTGTATTTGTGCTGTTGAAAATTGGGATTCTGAAAAGAGTCACTGGGGATAAGTTTGCACTTAGTGCCCTGCTGTGTAAGTGGTTACTGTGACTGGGCCCAAGATCTGAGTTGGAACCAGACTTCTCAAAGAACCTTGTACCGCCAATAGTCCAGAAAATCTGCTTTCACATCCTGCACTCAGAACCTCTGTTCATAGTTTCAGATGCAGAGGGAAGCACGGTGTGTTTGGCTATTTAAGGTTGATGCAGGTAAAAGTTCAAGAACAGAGTCACATGGGGCCTCTTCTCTGGGTGTCCCCTAGTAGACAGCTTTGGTGAAGATATTATGGAAGAAAGTAGATGGACAAAGAAGAAAGTAGACAGACAGACAAAACAGACAGATCTCCTTGGCAAGATGCATAGTTTCTCCAGGCTTAAAGGAGCTCCTAGTCTTTGGCTGATCACTTACACTCTCTATGCCCTTTACACCAGTGGCTCTTAATATTGTGCAAATCTTTCTTTGAAGCAAGAGGAAATAGCTGGGATTTTCAAATCTCGAGGAGAAAGATCTCCGGAGTTTTGAGTGCTATGCTAGGTTGGAGCACATACAGGATGATGGGATCAGCACGTGGCAGTATTCTACACCGTCAGACAACATAAAACAGTGTCAGATTGTGCAGATTAAGTGCTGTTCAAGTGAAAAAGAAAGAGGAAGGGAGTGATTGCCTGACTGTTTGGAAGGAGGCTTCCAAACAAAATAGCAGAAGGAAATGTGAAAGCCCCTTTGTGAGCAGGACTTGTGCGAGAACACTCACTCTCTCACCAGTACGTTCCAGTGAGTGCTGAGGGCTGCAGGGATTCGGGTCCACTGGTCAGCCCTGGCATGGCCACTGCAGACTGTTTCACAAGACACTGTGACCTTGAGGGTGAAGCTGGGCTTTATTCGTGGCCAGTGTAGTATCCTATCCATGCATGCGTTATTTCATTCATTTGAAAGTACTGATGATTCTGGTGGTTTGCTCTGACCTTAGCATTCTGGCTTGAGGTAGAGGGAGCTCTATGGCTCTATATTGTTACTTCGCTCTAGTGTACAGAGCACAAATACACTGTCATCCATGTGGTAGCAAGACTAATGGAAAAAAGTTACTCCTTGTATGCTGAATTTCTTCCTTTGTCTCTTTTTATGCCATGGGACAAGATGTTCCCTTGATGCTGAGCACTTAGTTCTGAGCCCACAGAGACGTGACTGTTCAAAGCTGAATCAATAATGCTAATTTAACCTGTATATTTATTAATCCAAGGCCTCTCAGGCCGTGTTCTGAAAGTGTTAGCAGCCTTAAATCCCTCTGTCCCCACTGGGTTACTATGGGTCTCATCTGGAAGAAAATATGACCGAAATAACCAAACTAGTTTTGAGTTCCTGCTTTCAAATATAACTGCTGTTTTAAATACAATCTGTGCACGGAATCTTGGACCATCTGAATGGATATTGTGCCAAACAACACAAGCTTAGTAAAACATGGAGGTGTTTCACTCTCAATTTGGCCTTTTAAGGTCAGAAGAAAGGAAGTAGTCACATACACTAGTTGTATATTGTAAAAGGAGTTGTTATAAAATGACTTATTTGTAGGTGTCCCATGTTTTCCAAAACACGACTTTGGTACCTTTCCTTCTTCTCCCTATTAAGAAAAGGAAATTGCTGCCACTGGCTAGTACGCATTCAATGAAATCTTTTACCAGAGTATATACTGATGATACTTAAGAATGGTTTTTCTTTGCCGAGTTCCAGTTGCTTACAGTACTGTTATTGGTGTAAAGTAGTCATAAAAAATCATCTACCTTGATTTTCTGTTCTTTTTCTTCAGGGCTTTAGCTGTATGCTCTTAATGTTAGACTAAGACAAGGGTAGTACAATAGGGATTAAATGTCAAGAGGAAAAGCTCCCTATTTTATCAAAAATGCAATTTATTATCAGGCTAGATTTCTTGCACAAGTATTACATGATCTGTTGCACAAAATCCTTTGTTTTTTAGCTGTCATTTTCCTTCTTGCTCCAAGTTTGTATGGACCTCTATGATTCTTACTTGGGCTAAAAAAAAATTGGGGGAGGATATTATTGAACTAGGTTTTAATGAAAAAGTAGTAAGCTCAACATCTGCTTTCTCTTCATTTTGTTACTGCTCTTTCAGAGGAACGTGAGAATCCATCTCGGTGAGTTTGTATTGTGATGCTTCAGATCATTTCCCGTCTTACCCATTTTCACGCGTTACAGTGGTGGGCCTGATACGGTCTTACGTAGAAGTCACCTGTTTTTAATAAGTGCCTTTCCCATCACAGACATTAATGAGTGTGAGACCCCCGGCATCTGCATGAACGGGCGCTGCGTGAACACGGACGGCTCCTACAGATGTGAATGCTTCCCTGGGCTCGCCGTGGGCCTGGATGGGCGTGTGTGTGTCGGTAAGCAAAAGGCAGAGCTTGGCTAACACTGGAGAAGTGCCTCTGTTAGTCAGTGAAGCCTCTGTCCTGGAGTAGAGAGCACGGAGTAGATAGCTGCAGAGGATAAGTTCTGTTCCTGCATAAATCAGATATTAATTTAAGGAATAGAAAGATGAGCTGAGACAAAGGAAAAATTAAGGGGTCTCATTTCTCTTTTCCCTTTTTATTCTCTGATATACAGCTATCCCCAGTTTTTTCTGACCTTATTATTCAGTTGCTGTGTTGGTAATGGTCTTTGAAATGTAGGTATATATAGAATCTACCAAAAGGATGTATACACACTTCAGGAGAAGAAAAGTAATAAATCTTGGGAAGCTCATGGCCACCTCTCTGGGCACCCCCTCGTAACTGTAAAGGCTAAAGGAACTTACATCTCATGATATCTCAATAAATTTAGTATTAAAATATTTATACAAGTTTTTCTTTTCCTGGTTTTTTCACAAACCAAGAAACCCAGATAAAAAGGCTAACTTGGGGTTGTTCCAGGGGTTGTTTCAGGGGTTGTTTTTTTTTTTTTTTTTTGCTCAAAATTGCCATTCTTATGTTATGTGTCAAAATATATTGATAGATCTCCAAGTCAGGACCAAATTCAAAAGACTTAGAAACCAGTTCATTGATAAAAATTAAAACTCCTATGGGTCTTCAACCAACACAAAGAGTTTTTGCTAAAAGAGGCAAATAAAACTACCCCTTACTAACAGCTTACAATTTATACATGAGCTAGATCTCCTTGCTTTTCTTGGTATTTAAAAGCTGGTTTGTGAAGAGTATGTGTACATTTTCTCTCTCCCTCACTGCCTCTCTCTCTCCTTCCCACCCTTCCTCTCTCTCTTTCTCTCTCACTGATTCACAGTAAACATTTTAATATAGAATTAAATGTCTAAGGAAAAGGTACAAAGGAAAATATGGTTACTGCAAAAATGCATGTGATAATGGTTTTATGTGGCTCTATAAGAAGTATGAGATCTGTGGAAAAATAGGTATGAATTTCATCAACATTATTTTTTCAAATGGCATACAGCAAACCCTTTGAATTTGGGAAGGACTAGTTGTAGCTAGACATTCCCTCTCCAGTGGTTGAGAGAATGTGGCTTAGTTAACCTACCAGCATCTACAAAGTTATATAATGAACCTTTTACAGATGAAGCTTCCTCCTTTTTGGACAGGACACCTAATTTAGGCATCCGATGATTACATGTTTATTTGGGGACAGACCACATTTCCAATAAAGGCATTATTTGTCATGGTGTGAGGTTCAAGCGTTCGACATGCGTGGAGCGCCGGCTCTGTGCATGCCGGGGGACGTCGAGGATGATTCCCCCACTTCCGGGCCTCAGTTTGGTAAACCATGGTCTCCCGGAAACTGAGTCTGTCTGTTGGTTTCTGCTGCTTGGGAGCTGAATGTGTTCGGTGTTCTGATTTGTAGCTCCCCCCACTGAGCTGTAACAGCAGAGGCGTCCTCTGTGAGTTAGATGGGGGGATACGCGAAGGCAGCGCCACTGTGGCTGGGGGCGGCGCCTCCGTGTGAGGCGAGTGTGGTGACATCTGTGTCTCCCTGTGCAGACACGCACATGCGGAGCACGTGCTACGGGGGCTACAAGCGCGGCCAGTGTGTCAAGCCCCTGTTCGGCGCCGTCACGAAGTCTGAATGCTGCTGCGCCAGCACCGAGTACGCGTTCGGGGAGCCCTGCCAGCCGTGCCCCGCGCAGAACTCAGGTAGGTGGTGTCGCGCCGCGGCCTCCTGCCGCCATCTGCGCATGAGCGGAAGTCGGGGAAAGGGCGCGCAGTGCCTTCTGGGTGCCTCGGGTGCCCTCCTGCGGCCTTGGCGTGTGTCACCCAGCGGGTCGTTGCACAGCGCAGGGCCTCGCTGCACCTCAGTGAGCCTCCTCCTGCCTGTAGGACTCAACGGTGGCTGCTTTTGCGGGCGCTAACTATTAGAGCACAGCACGTACAGCGTAAAAAGCAAACAATTTCGGGACGCCCTCTTTGCAACAGTTTCTCAGAAGTCCATTTGCGAATTTTGTTCCCAACCCCATATGTTGATTTTGGTGTGCTTCTTAAATGGCTTTGTTCAACCTCAAGGAAAAGGCCCTTTGCTCCAGTCGAGGAGCCATGCACAGGGAAAGAGAAGTACCTGGCAAATCAGAACTCTGCCCGCTTCCCAGGCAGCACTATTCTTAGTTATTTGTGCATTTTGCTTGTTTAAGGATTTGAGATGACTTATGTAAATGGGCATAATCCTAAAATAATGTAGTGTGGAAAAAGGATCGTTGGTCTTCTCATTTACAAACTGATTTGCCTTAGAGAATCCAGAGGGTCCTTGCAGTGGTAAATGATTTCTACTGGTAAAGCAGAAATAGTTAATTGAAATTAATACAATAACCTAATATTGAAAACGGAGTTCTAGTGGGTTGACTTACTTCTAAGATCCAGTCAGTTCATTTCTGCCCAAATTAAAAGGAATTAAAGGCTAATGTATAGTTTTAAAGGATTTGTTATTTTTAAAATAACATTTGAACTATCCAGTTAAAAATTAAAATACAAGAAGTTAGAGAAAATTAAAGACAAATCTGTAAAAGAAATAAAGAATGCCAATTTTTTAAAAAAGAAGAAAGTTCTCTTTTGTCTGATCACATTACCCAGTAAGTCATATACAAGGTATCATTTTATATATGATCAACAACCAAGTGCAGGCTTAATATATTTTAATTATATACAAATATCATTCCAGCCAACAAAAATGATTCTGTTTAACTTTACAGTTGTGTATTGTTAATATAATCCTCTTGTATGTTACTTTAACCTTTCACAGTACCTTTCTCACAAACTTTGAGTTCATAAGATAGAGTCGAGTCATGGCCCACACAGTAGAGATGATTTGACCACAGGTTGAGTAACAGAAAGGCCAGGACTTAGGATCCAGGAAATCTAGTGCATATGGTTCTTTGCTTTAACATTTTCCTCTGGACCAAATGCATCTCCAAAGAATGATACACAGGGAAATGATACAGGTTTAGAAAAAGAGAGAGCATAACAGACCTGATTTTAAGCAGTAAAGCTTACAGAGAGTTAAACTTGAGGTCCAGATCCACTAACTTCTGATTTATATTTGGGTGAATTGACACAGAAAAGGTCTGCATATGGAAGTAGTTTTATCTGGTTTGACTTCACCTACCTCTTTTATGGGTGAAAAGTGCCAAATCATGAAAATGTCCAAATGTGAGCTCTCTCTCATTTTAGGAAAGAGGAGGGTTTTAAAAGGTACTGAAAATATCCATGTATTATTTACCTTTCTATTGCTGGGACAAAATGCCTGACATAATCAGCTTAAAGTAGGAAGGATTTATTTTGGCTTAGTTTCAGAGGGTTCAGTCCATGGTGAGCTGGCTCCAAGGTAGAAACATGGTGGTGGAATGGCATGGCAGAAGCAAGCAGCTCACCTCATGGCAGCCAGGAAGCAGAGAGAGAAAGGAATAGAGCCAGGGAAGAAGGGATCAGGGCCCAGATAAAATCTGTAAGGTCATATGATCCCCCCACCCTGACATAGACTGGAAGTGTGCTTGACTTACCTCCTAGGCATCTTTCAAGTGAAGCAAATTGACAGTCAGAATTAGCCACTACGGTGCACAATACCTGTTCTTAGTTGAGTGTGGTGCTACAGCCATGTGACCTCTAAAGAGCATCTTTGTGCTCTGCAAGTCCATCAGGCTGCCTATAAAGCTAATGCTCGCGGGCTATTGGAGGTTACTAACATGGTAGCAAGCCCTCTTACCTCTACTGAGCATAATTCTGGGATGTTTTGTCACATGTCTGCGTGCCTTGAATTAGCACAGTGCAAGAGCACCTACCACTAACTGACTTGTGCATATAGTTACGTGTGAGCGCACAGACTCCATAGAACCACCATTATGAAGGGCACTGAGAGCCCCAGTTTGCGGAATAGCAGACTATCAGGGATAATGTGGCCTTCAGCATTCGGAACCAGGCAGGCTTGAATTCACTATGAAGTCTGGCATAGTGCTGGATTCCGCCCGAATGGAAAACAGTGGCAATAGTAGTTTGCTTTCATCTGAGCCATGCACCAGCTAATCTAAATTACTGGTAAAGGTGTTTATCTTATAAAAGTGGCGTAATTTTTTCTTGTGTTTTTTTGCAGTATTTTATGAGTGTTTTAATTAATTGCTGATGTGGGAGATAAAAAGAACCCTTTTCCCACCCTGTCATGTTCTGCTTTCCAACACTTGGTGCCAGCCACCTTCCCATTTGTCCCTTTTTGGCCCCTTTTAAGATGACTTATAAAGAAAGGATGTTACTGCCTTTCTCAGATTATCATTTGTTAGAATATTCAGGCTCTGAAAGATTGGCCCTTAATTTCATATCTGTGTGACTCATTTGTATCAACTGTGATCAGAAGTGCAATTCTTAGCCAAGCGTGGTGGTGGACACCTATAATCCTAGCACTGGGGAGCTGAGGCAGGAGGATTGCTGTGAATTCAAAGCCAGCCTGAACTCCATAGGGAAATCCTGTCTCAAAAAAAAAAAAAAAAAAAAAAAAAGTGCAGTTCTTGAGCATGCAGAAGTGTGGCTCTGCAGAGGGTTGAGGTGGTCCCTGTAAAAATGCTCATCCTGTCCCTGATATGCTGTTCCCCTTCCACTTCAGCACAGGTGACTTCCCGTGACCACATACTGTGCTGTGGGAAACTGTAGGCGACCAAGGAGCTGCATTAGTTTATTTTCCTTGGATAAAGTTACAATTCCAGTTAGTTGTCCACTTTTATCATTCACGAATACATTTATCTCAATGTCATTGGAATCGCATGCAAAACATTGTACAATTTTAAGAAACAGAAACCTGTTGCCCTGTAGGTTGGGGAAGGTGCTCTGTATATCTGAATCTCTTCAGAAAGATCTCAGTTTTAAAGTTAACCAACACTTTACCTGCGGATTTCTCATGGATAACCAGGCCAGTGTCCTCCTAAACGATAGCTTTTAATAATACATTTCGATGCACAAGTCGATGCCTTGTTGCTCCCGTGGAGGGTGGGCTAAAGACGTTGCAGAGAGAAAGGAGAACCTGTTAAGAAGCTGATGGTACTGAAATAGCAGCTCGCACCGAGCAACAAAAGTATTCCCAAGATGGTGGGAGAACGTTTTATGAACAGTTAAGAAACCACATTTTTACAGGCACATTTCTCTGTAAGTGTAAAGTGTTCCCTGGTGAACAAAATCAAGCTATAGGAAAAATACCGTTTCTGAAAGTGCTTTGCAGAAGGAATTGCTAGAACTTGTCCCGGTGCCTTCAAAGTCGCTTCCCTCTGTGGCTCAGAGCCCTGCAAACGAGAGGCTGGGGTCAAACATTCCCCTCGTCCCCCGCCTCCTTTCCATTACCACTTTTATTTCTGTTCTGCACTCTTCGTCTTTGAAGGAAATGATGTGTGCAGAGCTCGGGGCGGGATTGACCTGCTCTGCCAAGAAGCGGACCAGTGACTCTCTGTGTTTATTGCAGCGGAGTACCAGGCGCTGTGCAGCAGTGGGCCAGGAATGACGTCGGCGGGCACGGGTAAGGGGCCTTCGGCATGTGCCTGGCAGCACCAGGCCTTCCTGGGCTTTCCACGTAGTCCCCTGACACCAGTCTGCCCTAATCCTCCTCTGGCCATCACTGTGTGCTGTATCTCATGCAGGCCTAAAGTGCCTATCGCGGAGCCCCTGTGGCCCCATGGGTCCTGAGGTTGCTGGGTGTGCATATGGGGCTTGATTGTGGAGCGGCTGGAGCTCTCCAAGGGTGCTCATGGGACCCTGTGGAAGGGACACAATGACTGTGACGGCTGTGGCTGCCCCTTCTTGAAAAGGGCGTCCTGGGCCTCCTGTGGATTTTCCACTACACTTCGGGATTATGGACTGCTTGAACCGTTACCCCTCTACATCCTCAGAGATGTTTTTAACTCTGCGTGGCTTGGTCTTCATAAGATGGCACTAGGGAGTCACCTTATATTTTGTAACAAGCAGTGAAGAGAAGCGACTGAGTTGGAAGAGGAAACAATATCTGTGTAGGAGCTAGAACTAGGGGAATATTAGAGCCATAGAAAATTAAATTAACATTCATGGTCCCTCCAGCAGGATTGCTTTCACCATCATCGGTGGGTGAAGATGGAGAGGTGTTTGAAGGATGAAGGAGGATAGATAAAGAAAGGCATACTGAACAGTTAGTGGAATAACCAAGGCATGAAGTGGGATTGGAGAAGAAGAAAGAGTGAGCGCTGAGTTATAGAAGAGTCAGGCACCACCGGTCTCTGATTGTCACTGCACCCTCCGGGCTGCCAGAGAGCTGCTCAATCTGAGGGAGCCCAGAAGAGGGGGACCTAGCGTTCCAAGGGTGAAAGTAGAGACTTTTTTTGGAGCTGGCTTTTGACCCATGAGGAAACTGAGAAGCTTGGGGCAAATAACAAAAGGTTCATGTTTTACCTTAATCGTGAGGAGGTTGTAGAACCTACAAAAGTCCGTGCCATGGCCTGACTTTGCCACCTTGTTTTAGGGTGTTCAGAGGGGTGGTGGTGTGGAAGGCAGATTGAAATGGAGGGGGCCAGGAGTAGAGATTTGAGCTCTGTGGTTGGATCCACTTTTCCATCTTGGTGCTTGGTCCCAGCACATCTCCTTCAGCTTGGTTCGGGTGGGAAGTCCTTTCATTCCAGCTCAAATGCCACATTCTTCTCAGGGATTGAGGGGGGGAGATTTGATTGAGAACCTGTCTTACAGTGAAAAGGGGGATCAAGCTTTCTCTTCCACGTGAAACATCTTTCCCCTCCATAAGCCCTAAGATCATTACAATTATTGTACTGTTATTTTTTAACAGTTCATTTGATGTTTATTTTAGAATGTCACTGACTTAAACTTTTTGGTGGTGCAGATATAAACGAATGTGCATTAGATCCTGACATTTGCCCAAATGGAATTTGTGAAAATCTCCGTGGGAGCTACAAATGTATATGCAATTCAGGCTATGAAGTGGACATAACTGGGAAAAACTGTGTCGGTAAGAAGTTGCACCTGTTCACTGAGACAGTTCATGTGTAATTCATTCTTCTTTTGTTGCTTGGGGGAAAATGCTCTTGGGTAGCTTAGAGGATTCAGCAAGTGAATGCCTTTACACTTTGGATGTCCACATGTCTTATTAAAAACTTAAAAACCTAGACAGCTCATGAGCAGCCACGTTTCAAAATCACTTCTTCAATGTGGAAAGTGCAAAGATCTGCCCTTCTTGTGTGGCTACAAAGTCTTCCCTATTTTTACAGAGAAATGGTTTTCCTCCCAACCACTTACTCTATTTAATTAGAGAAAACAGTTTATTTTCAGTCATAACGACTCTCATGTTTAACAAGCACGATTTTTGATGGTGTAGCAATCTTCCATGAAGATACCAGCCAGTAACTAACTAGATCATGGGGTTGGGAAGGAAAAGGTCAACATAGGTCATTATTTCTTCTTCAGCATTCTGCAATGACTTTGACCAGTGTTTCTGAAATGCATAGTCCAAGGGCTAGGGATATAGCTCAGCAGCACAAGCTCCTGCCTGGCAAGCACAAGGTCCTGAGTTCGATTCCCAGAACCAAAAAAAAACCCCAGACAAACAAAAAACAATATGAAATGCATAGTTCGTTCTGTAGTGTGGTGACATCTACCACAGGTTTCCTGGAACTGGGCTTCCAAAACCGAGGCAGCCGTCCACGGGGGACTATGTTAGGATGTGCCAAGATGAAAATGTGACACTGTGTGTTGTTTGGATTCGGAGGCCAAACACACTTTGCATTTAAGAAAATACGCCTTTATGAAAGAAGATGAAAGCTGAAATACTTTAAGATAAACTAGAAGACTTCAAATTTATTTCTTCCTTTCTAGGAGCCATTTAGGGCTTTGGAGTTAGGAGCCATCTATTTTCTGCCATTGGCGGTAGTATTGTAGAAGCAGTGTTTGAAAGGCACTGGTCTGAGGAGTTGGTATCTTTGGAGCATGTAATTATTCAGAGATGTTGCAGATTGAGCAAAACAACAAAGTCCTTTTAATTCTTTCACAACAGTGCAAACGATAGCAGCTACCAACTACCTCCTGAGTGCTAGGCCTAGCTGTACTATCAGACACCAGAGTCACCATGTGTTGTGACCCAGGAGAAGAAAGCTCTTGTCTGCCTATGACCCCGGGCCTCAGTCTATTGTATGCTTCATGTCCCTGAACCGTCTGAAGCCCCCTGGTTCTTGGGACCCCTAGATTTGTTTTGACAGGATTCTCAGCATGCGGTGTGCTCAGGTGATAATATAACTTCGGACTTAATGTCCCCGTGTTGTAAGTACTTTATAAATGCGCTGCAGATTTCAGTGGCTTTAATGTGTTCACTGTGCAGTTCTCCAGGCTAAATTTGTGTCTCCTTCTGTCTGGGCTCCTAACTTGTGCGGTGATGATCTAATCAGACTCGCAATGTGTAAAGCATTCCCTATGAATGTCTGGCCTCTTTTGTAGATTGTGTGATGTAACTGAGCTCAGAAAGATATAACAGACTGCATGCTTTCTATATTTCCTAAGTTATCTAGGTAATTCACCTTAAATTTGGATTTTTTTTCAGACAGGCGTATTATTCAGCTGAAAGCAGGTTTTCCTCAGCTCCCTGAATCGCAAGCTACATTCCCCATAATGATTATAAATTCTGTACATTGCTTCCTATTTTAGAAACATAACTGGAGACAATTTATTTTATCCTGGAACTAACACATACCGAAGATGGACCACCTTTCTACATATTTATTTAGTTCTTCAGTCAAAGTGATCCTTCTAGTTCTGACACAGTTATACAAAGTAAAAGTTAAAGATTTTCAGGAAACCCGGGTTTTCTTCCTGCTAAAGGAGCCATGAATGAAATACTGCCAGCTAGCTTAAGACTTTGTAGCTCACTATTTGGGATAACTAGGTGAAACTCCTGTTTTTTTAAAATGGAGTAACTTAGGCAAAAGCCAATGAAACAAGAGTTTGGCTTCTTTAAGGGAATGAATCATACCATGTGACCTTGAAGACCTAACCTAAAAGCTCAGAGAAGTTGTATGCAAGGAACTGGATCTTTCAAATACTTGCTTTCATTGTCTTTGCAGATATTAATGAATGTGTGCTGAATAGCCTACTTTGTGACAACGGACAGTGTAGAAACACTCCTGGAAGTTTCGTCTGTACGTGCCCCAAGGGATTTATATACAAACCGGACCTAAAAACCTGTGAAGGTAAACCACACTTTTATTCCAGTCCATGTAATGTGCCCTTTGCTATCTTTTGAGATGCCATTAGAAAACCATGCAAATAACTTATAATAGTCACTCCTAATTTAGACCATTATCTCAAATTAATTGAAACTTTGTGGTTCTTAATGGTTCTTGGAAAGCCGCTAATGGTGCTTACCTGTGTTTAGTATTTTATTTGCCATTTAAGCGCCATTTAAAAGTACTCACTTTGCATTTGCCTTCAAGGACATTTCATTTTCTCCACAGGATAGATCAAGAAAATACTGTGTATGTGCTACTGGAATTCAGAATGGGGGAATCACTCACATAGTCACTCCAGATTTTCCAAATAAGGATATTCAGCCAAGTACCAGATTCTGTGTTAGAGCTGTGCTCTATTTGGGCATTGCATGTTCCTAGAAGAACAGCGTGCCCCAGCTTTCCTATCCAATGGAGAATATACGGTAGCAATTGAGGCCAGAGTACGAGACTAGCTTTTAGCAGTAATGTAGACCTGTTTTTGTTTCAGATATTGACGAATGTGAATCAAGTCCTTGCATTAATGGTGTCTGCCGGAACAGCCCCGGCTCTTTTATCTGTGAATGTTCTCCCGAAAGTACTTTGGATCCAACAAAAACCATCTGCATAGGTATTTGTCTTTCTAGGAATGAGTTTTCTATGTTTATCAGTGCTGCTGCACTCAATGTCAGCTTTTATGGCAGCTTAAGTACGGGTGCAAAATTAAAAATGACATTTATGTCTTGTTTCATAATGGTATTCCTGCTGTAATTCAAATATGTGTGTTTGAATTCTTCAGATTTTTATTTTTATCGGTACGTGTTTGCAGCACAGAACGATTACATTCATTGTGGGGAGTTGTTGCATGCTCATAATACATCTTACATCTCCTCCTCCTCGCCCTCCTCCTTCTTTCCATTGCTTGGTCCCCTTCCCATTTGCGAAAGATCTGTCTCCCTGTTTGCTATTATTTATCTTTTATTTTGTTCTTTAATTATTCATGCCTGGGGTATCTCCTGCAGTATTTACGCTTGCGTCTGATTTTTGCTGCAGATCACGTGAAGTATCTGTTAACTGTCCCTCCCCTCTGCAGAAACCATCAAGGGTACATGCTGGCAGACGGTCATCGACGGGCGCTGTGAGATCAACATCAACGGGGCCACCTTGAAGTCCCAGTGCTGCTCGTCGCTCGGTGCGGCCTGGGGCAGCCCCTGCACCATCTGCCAAGTTGGTAAGCAGTCACGTGCTGTGGCCCCCGTGCGATCCCGTGGATAGCTTTGGCTCAGAATGGAAAGCCCAGTACAAATTTGCATAGGAATTTTGACAGATTCAACTGTGCTGGCCTCAAAGAAACACATTCCTGAGGAAGGAATCGCAGAAACACCGAGGACACTGATGAGATGTGATTCGGTGAATTTTTTCTTTTCTGTCACCATAGGGGACTGGGCCTGATTGCATTGCTTCTCCGGGGCTCCAGTTCTTGTTGGTCTTCATGGGAACCTCATGGTTAGGGCTTTTGAGTTTTTTACAGGTTCAAATGTATTTCCAAGAAAGGTAACGGATGTGAAGGTGAGGGTTTCTGGTGAACCTCTAAATCTGCTGGGAAGCTGAGGCTCGAGAGCCTTTCTCATGTCTGCTGATCCACTGCTTGAGATCTCCAG
Organism: Chinchilla lanigera; assembly: GCF_000276665.1. Lineage (NCBI taxonomy): Eukaryota > Metazoa > Chordata > Mammalia > Rodentia > Chinchillidae > Chinchilla > Chinchilla lanigera. Next base: position 5,421,448 of record NW_004955409.1, read on the forward strand.
ACTCTGAGCTGCGTATTTCTTGCTCATTTTAGAGTAATCCTGTAGTGTGATTCCTATCTCCAGGCTCATAGCAAGAAAGAAATCTATGGTCAGCATCTTTCTGAACTGTCACCTCAGCATGCTGTAACCTTTCGTCTTTTGAGGCATCTTGGAGGAACTGAGTTTTATGGAGGAGATGTCTGCTTGTTATTCGCCCTCACCTCTGCAGTCTCAGAAACACTTTGTCACCTCAGACTTACTCCTGACAGACAGAAAAATCCAGCTCCCGTTCCAGGACCTCGTTTGTGTTTCTTATAATATGCCATCACTACCTGTCTTGGTATCACACCACTACCTGTCTTGCATTTTTTCCCCACAGATCCCATATGTGGTAAAGGGTACTCAAGAATTAAAGGAACACAATGCGAAGGTATCTCGGATTATTCCTAACCATCCGACTTGGTGTGCGTGAAGAACGACTGCATTAATCTGGGTGGGGGAAGAGATCGTGTGACCTTACAGTGAGGCGCAGGCAGCAGAGCAGAGCTAACCGAGCGCTGCAGAATAGAACAGATGGGAATTTCACAAGCATCTGTGGTGCTTTGGCCAGCATCGGGTCACTCTGGCCAAAAGACAGGGCGGCTGAAAAAGTTTTAGGCCGACCATGGTTGAGAGTGGCTGCGCTCTCAAAATGTTATCAAGGAAGAAAAAACAGGAAGCTTTTGATCAGACTGTAAAATTTGCATTTTTCTGAGTTTGTCTTGGAATTTTTGTTTGTTTGTTTCACGATCACAGATGATTTTGAAGGATGTACGCTTTTGCCCCTTTCTAAAAGTCTATGTGGACTCCTGTCTGCTGTGATTCTTTTCTCACAGAGTTCCAGAAAGATGTAGGTCATAGTGACTAACGCAACCTGACATGACACAGCAGCTGACATATTTTAAGAACAGCAATTAGTCCCATATGTGGGACGAAATGAAGATTTTTCCCTGTTAAAACAAAGAACACTACCACCCCCACCCAAGGTCTTGCTTTCCAAAGGATGACTGCATCCTTTGGCTTTTCTTGGTCCCAGCCCTCTGTTACTAACTTATCTGAGCTCAGCAGCACATTTTGGTTTACAAGGGGTCAGAATAACAGCCACAAAACAATAAAACCAAAAAGGTAAATTCCACACCTCCTCATGTATCTCCACTGTAAGGAAAGATTTAGAAAGGTTTTTTTCAACATTCCTCGTTTGAAATTATGTTATTTCTTCAAAATAGAGTCTGTGTGTGTGTGTGTGTGTGTGTGTGTGTGTGTTTTAACTAATGTTCTGCCTTTTTGTCACTGGCAAGTGCTGTAAGTGCCTTTCTTTGGATTAACTTGATGAAGAGTATTTCCCCAAAGTCCAGCAAATATACTGCTTTCTAGTAAGCAAACTGGGAAGGGTGAGCATAGTTGAAAGGGACTGAATGATGGCGTGGGGACACACACAAGCACAGTTTGGCTGTCCTTGTCCCAAGCCGGGGCCACCTTGCTGCTGACAGAACAGCCTGAGATCATTGCTAAGCAAAAACCAGCTCTTCTGATGCACCAGAAATTCTCCATGAACGATTTGGAGATAAACTAGTTTTGTGAATTTAGGTTCAAAATGGCTCTTAGTATTATGAGAATAATTATGAGTCTGTGAGTGGAATAAGGTAAAATTATTTTATGCAGATATATTAACTTCGTGTGTAAAAATTTTAGATATAGATGAATGTGAAGTGTTCCCAGGAGTGTGCAAAAACGGCCAGTGTGTCAACACCAGAGGATCGTTCAAGTGCCAGTGCCCCAACGGGATGACCTTGGATGCCACAGGAAGGATTTGCCTTGGTAAATACTGAGCTCATTATTTTTCTAATAATCCCTTCTTGAAGATCATTAAAACCTTGGCTAACAAAGCACAGTGACACATTTGCTTCTGTGTACAGACCCACGCTCTCAAACCCCGCCTGTGAGATAGGACTCAGCGTGGTTTCCCTGACAAATCGCCTCCTTAACTCAAGCTCTGTGCATGTTAGCGCGGAGAAGCTTGAGTCCTCTTTTATTATGTAACTATTTTGTAAATCACAGTGAGGATTTCAGCACCCTTAGAGCTGCCCCCATAATCCACAAGCTATAGGGTACGAGGTGGGTGGTGGAGAGAACCGTGTGTGTGTGTGTGTGTGTGTGTGTATGTGTGTGTGTGTGTGTGTGTGTAGTAAGAAACTGCAGCATGGATCGCCTATTGGCCGGGAGACCAACACTTGTGGGAGAAAGACAGGTGTTGTGGGAAGCCCCTGCCAGTGTCAGGATCCAAGAAGCCGCTGCCCTGCAGAGTACACATGAGGACACCAAAGCTATTGTTGCTGCCAGATGGGTGGGATTCTCCTTGCCAACTGCTAGAGTCCAAATGGGCCCCTCAAGCCCAATAAACCCATCAATGACATAAACACATCGTTGTTTTAGGATACAGAACCTAAAACACCACATTCGTAGCAGTCTGCCCTGTTGGGAATGAGTTTGAGATCCCACCACAGTTCTTTTGGCATCTGGAAGAGTTTACTGGTCACTTGGTTTTTGTGGTGTTACTACCGTGGCTCTGGACTGCTGGGAGTGGTCCAGTGGGTCGCTGGCTTCCTACTCTGAGTCTGGAAATGATGCCGGTCTTGGCTATACATTGATAGTGAAGACCACTGTGGCTGGTGAGGAGGTGCTGGGGTGCAACTGAGGGATTTTTATCTTTATAGATTATAGCTAAGCAATCTTTAGATGTGGATTTCTAGGTACAAGCTGTGTAGAATCAAAGGGGCAGTTCAGAGGCTGGAGTCTGAGGATGTCAGTTAACCCCACTCTGAGCTCAGTGTCTTTGGTTAGCAGGAATTGGCAGTTGATGTAAACCTTCCTCTAGGTTCTTCAGTGGATGATGCTTCGGTATATAACACAGGGATTCTTTTTAACTTGCTCATCGTAGTGCAGGCAACTCAGTGTCGAGTTACTCAGGGACTCCAGCAGCTTTGTAACATGAGAGGCAGCTCAGACTCTTAGGCAAATGTGCAGTGTCACACTGTGAAGGAAGACGTCTGACACTTTCATTAGAATTCACAGTTTTCAGACACATGCTTCTTTTGAGCCCCACAGCACCTCCTAAGAGACGGAGGCAGCATCACTTAACAGATGTGGAAATTTGGGTTCAGGGTAATGATTTGTCTAAGGCAAACACCTTAGTTGCAGGGCGGTTCCCAAATCCAGATCTTCGGGCTTCTGGTCTGTTAGTCTTTCTACTCTTCCCCACCATCCCATCATTTGGGGGTTAGGGTTAGAAGTGCTGCATGTGTGTCCTGAAAGATGGGCACGTGCATGTGTACACACACACACACAAACGCTGAGGTGAAACGAACGTTGGAGAAGAGCAAATGGCTGTCCTTCACTATGTCCCCTTCGTTCTGAAGCAGAGCAGTCCTTACTCCCGAGTCCAGCAGTCCGTTTCTCCAGTAAGGAAGTGGCTTGAGGACGAGGGGATTGGGCTGCCTCGGACATCTTCCGACAATGAAGAGCACATTTTCCTTTTCCCTGGAGAAGAGGTGCCAACCCCCCGGCATACGGGCACTAGCGGTAGGCCTCTCCCCAGGGAGACAGCACCTTCCACAGGAGCACTGTGGGAGTCTCAGAACATGCTCCCTATGTAGCATGAGTGGAAAATATCTGGAGTTGAAAGGGGGCTTTTCACAAATAAGAGGTCTAAACACGGGCTGATATAGAGAAGAGAGTCTTTCTTAGGCAAGAAAACCAGTACCACCACACACCTTGGTATTCTTTGGAAGAAAGACATTCATTCCAGTCAACAAGAGTATAGTAAATTAGTACGCGTGTTGTGCGGTGCCTAACAAATGTTGCCGGGTTGTCTGGGACCATGAGGACAGTGTCTGCTCCCTCCGACAGATATCCGCCTGGAGACCTGCTTCCTGACGTACGAGGATGAGGAGTGCACTCTCCCCATTGCGGGCCGCCATCGCATGGACGCCTGTTGCTGCTCCGTCGGGGCAGCCTGGGGCACGGAGGAGTGTGAGGAGTGTCCTGTGAGGAACACACCCGAGTATGAGGAGCTCTGCCCCAGAGGCCCTGGATTCGCCACCAAAGATATCACAAATGGAAAACCTTTCTTCAAAGGTACAGGGTTTGCGTGGTTGCTTTGTAGGCCATCCGGAATCCTTTCCCAGAGCCACGGTTCTGCTAACAGACTTAGGATGACTGGCATTGGTGTAGTCACCCCTTGCTCATCTTGGTCTGGCTTACTAGCTCTGAGTTACATTACAGCCTGCACACACGCACCACACGCACACATACACACACACCACACTTACACACTTCTCTCTGGGCTTCCTGAGGACTCTGCTTTTCCCTCTCCTTTCAAGATGTCAGCTACTCAGAGTCCTTGACTTCATTAAGTGGTGAAATCAGTCTTCATACTGTGATCCCCCAGTGCTGGGGTTGAGTCTCATGGTAATGAAGAGGGAAACGGTGCACGAGGGGGCGAGGGTGCAAGCAGATTGACTTACAAGGTATTGAAGATGAGGAAGGAAAGGATATAAAGGTAAGGAAAGAAAGCCCCCGCTGCCGGGATGGGTCCTGAGCAGTGTACATACGAGGGCCCTTTGTCCAGGAGTATTTAAGGGGTTTAGAAGGGCGCCTGGGCCATTGCACAAGCGGTATGCTCTCTACCCCATGGGAGGCTCCGTGCTTTGTAGGGTCCAGTCCGTGCACTGTCACACAGGGCCGTGCAGGGTGCCGCTGAGCCAGGTTCTACCTGATCACTGTGGAGAGGTCTCAGGCAGCCAGAGGACACCTGGCAGACGTTTGTGTAACATCCCTGGAGGGTAGTGACTCAGCAGACTCCATTTCGGGCTTCTGGACTCCATTTTGGGGCCACTGTCCTTACCGCCTAATAGAATCCTAACTCCTGCCTCACTCACCCCTGTCACCTGAGCAGAAATAAATAAAAGGAAACCTGCCTGGTTGGTGCTTGGTTCTGTACTGGCTAGATTGCTGCCTGGCTGTCATTGCCACATGCCTGAGAGTAGAGAAGAGAGGGTCCTCTTCCTGCGCAGCCAGCCGACTGCTGTTCTGTAGTGGATGCTCCGTGATGAGGGTGTTGCGGTGTTATTCTAGTTTGGTATGCCAGAATTAAAATCCGTGTCAGAAATGACAGGGTGTAGATTTAATCTAATTCTGAAAAATGTTTGCACCGGCCTTGTGGATTTCAATATGTGGGAAGAAGAGAATGAGCTACACAGAGTCCTTGGAACGCAGGGGACCTCGCTGCTGCTCTGAGGGTGGCCTTTGTGTTGGGTGCAGTCGAGGCCCCATCTCGTGCCTTGGGCTTTGAAAGTCTGGGCTGAGTTACTACATCCTAGTTACTGTGCATGATTTATACTATATATAAATCAACTCAGAAAAATGAGACATCGGTGCATAAATGCCACTTAAAGATTATTATATAAAAAAGTATAGAAGACTTCTTCATGGTCTTCATCTTCATCTTCTTCTTCTCTATCTTTCTTCTTCTTCTTAAGCCCTGGGAATTAAAATTGTTCCATCTGCAGAGACAGTTTTTAAGTGGCCCTGTTAGATGTCTCTTTTTAAAATCTTTTCTATCTGTAATATACAGATTTTATTATAATTATTAGCACTTATTAAAATTAAAATATCTCTTAAACAAATTCAAAAAACTCTTCATTAGGCCCGATATAGTAGGACAGGCCTGTGATACTGGTATTCAGGAGGCTGAGGCAGGAGGATTGCCATTTATTTAAGGCCACCCTGAATTACAACCCTGAGACTCTGTCTCAAAACAAAAGCTTTTATTGGTTAAACTTTAATGGTGTATAATATTTAGAAGAAAAACTTTATACAAAGTACCTGCAAACAATTCAAATTATAAATGACATCTTTGAAATTCCTGTAAGAATTTAAAAATATATCCAAGAAAGCACCAGAGAGTATTGCATGAATACCACATTCTGCTACCCATTCAGTTGGTTGTGATGGGACAGTGTATTCTAGTTGCCCTCTGTGTGCTTGAAGTATAATAGACATTTGTGTCTGGAATAGTTAACACCTTCATTTGTATGTATCAGGCAGTGTGCAGGGCTCTGGAGGTCCAAATATATGTGTATAACTTCTGGTGTTTGTTTTGTTTTGTTTTGTTTTGTTTTTTGCCCAGGGCCTTCATACTGCGCTACATTCCCAGCCCTTTTAAATTCTTATTTTGAGGCAGGGTCTTGCTAAATTGCTTAGTTCAGACTCAAACTTGCAGTCCTCCTGCTTCAGCCTCCTAGAGGGCTGGGATTATAGGTGTGCACCATTCTTTTCTAACACTGCTTCTTAAAATTGAGACATTGAAAAAGCTAGAGATGTTTCCAAGTCCTGCCTTAGGGGTCCATCACACAATTCTTCGAAACAAGTCTTGCCAAGACCTTAACTCAGGGCCTACCATCCTTCTGGTCGACCCATCAGGCACAGAGACACCCAGTGGTCACTCACCCTCCTGTCCCTGTGTTGTATTTCCCGTGCAGACATCAACGAGTGCAAGATGATCCCGAGCCTCTGCACCCACGGCAAGTGCCGCAACACCATCGGCAGCTTCAAGTGCAGGTGCGACAGTGGCTTCGCTCTTGATTCTGAAGAGAGGAACTGCACAGGTTGGTGCGGGGCCCCAGGGGCAGCAGAGGGGGCGCGCTCGAGCTCCCTGTCTCTACCCCGTGTCCCCTGACTCTGATTCGCACCCCTGTGTTTGCCTGCAGACATTGACGAGTGCCGCATATCTCCCGACCTCTGTGGCCGGGGCCAGTGTGTCAACACCCCAGGGGACTTCGAGTGCAAGTGTGACGTGGGCTACGAGAGCGGGTTCATGATGATGAAGAACTGCATGGGTGAGTGTGGCCCTCGGGTGGGTGCAGGGACAAAAGGGTTCTGAGACGCTTCGATGCCTTGCAGCGTGCATCCAAGGTTCTTCCTACTGCCGCCGCCCGGGTCTCCTAGCCTGTGGTCACAGGTCAGCTGTGGCGGGGGAGACCGACATGCAGAAGGGAAGAGGGGTCACGCCATAGCCATAGGGTCATGGCTGAATGTAGCATGCAGGACAGACAGGGAGTTGCTGGGAATCCCGGCACGCGCTGCAGTAGAAGTCCTATTGCAGGGGAAGGACTGGCATGGTGACAGAGATCGGGACACCGCGGTGTCAGCGGTGTCAGCATGCTCCTTTCCATCTTGCAGACATCGACGAGTGTCAGAGAGACCCTCTCCTCTGCCGAGGAGGCGTGTGTCTGAACACGGAGGGGAGCTACCGCTGCGAGTGCCCGCCCGGCCACCAGCTGTCCCCGAACATCTCTGCGTGCATCGGTAAGCGGCAGAGGCTGAACCCACTTGCTCGGCGTTGGTCCTTCGAGCTGCTTCTCTGCCAGCTGCAGCAGCTTCTGTTTGCAAGTTTGCTCTTCTTGGTTTCTAAACAGACATCAACGAGTGTGAGCTGAGCGCCAACCTCTGCCCCAATGGCCGCTGCGTGAACCTCATGGGGAAGTACCAGTGCGCCTGCAACCCGGGCTACCACTCCACACCCGACAGGCTCTTCTGTGTGGGTGAGTCCGTTGTACTTCATCCAGTGTCTCTGCCGAACAGTCAAGCAATGTGTGTGCAGTTCTGTCTCTGTTGATTACTTTTTCTTGCTCTCCTTGCCCTGTAAATCAAATTCCTTTTTCTTTCTTTTTTTGGACTGGGAATCGAACTCAGCACCTTGTGCTTGCCAGGAAGGCACTTGTGCCACTGAGCTATATCCCTGGCCCACAGAATTCTTTTCATGGTGGCCTGCACTCTTTAGGTCTCGCCACTTCCTTTATCTATTTAAAGAACCAGTCAAATAAAGGGCAGGGGAAGTTTTAGCTATACCGAGTATGACTTGACGCATGTTGCCCGTGGTGAGTGATAGCGTGTGTCTTTCACTGTGCATGCATGCCAAGGAAAACCAACCCGTACAGCTAACCACCTTAGCTAAACCAAACCCGCTAAGGGGTGTTGGGGAGACAAAAAAGGCAAAGGGTGAGATCTCTGCCCTTGGGCGCTGTGGACCGGCTAAAGATTTCAGAGAATAACTCTGGGAAAAACCACGGGCTGTTTCTATCTTACCCTGAATAAAGACCGAGCCCAGCACTCTTGAAAGGTGGGTTTTTGGGGAGTGAGTGCTGTCCTTGTGGCGGGTGCTCTGTAGCTTTAGTTGTGTGTGAACAGGGGCAAAGAAAGCCCTGTGCTTTATGGTGCCTAGAGAAAGCGAAATTCTGTAGATGCTGCCAGTTTTAGCTGGGTCTGGGGTGGATGCCATGGAAAACTGCCAAGTGTCACATGGTTTCTACCCAAAACCATAAATCAGCACAAATTTTTCTGAAACATGGCCCAGGATAAGTGAGGACTTCAACTCAGGTTCTCGAAAGGGATCAGAACCTCATCGGAACCTCAGGGAACGGACCTTCACGTTTACAGCCGACTCTGTGACCTAAAGAATTGCCACAATCTCAAACGCAGACAGAGGCCGGTGTCTTAGTGCATTCTCAGGGTGCTATAGCAGAGTCCTCGAGACTGGATGATTTGTAATGCATAGGAATGAGACTCACACTTTTGGAGGCTGGGAAGTCTAATAGCAAAGTGCTGGCGTTGGACATGAGTCATCCCGTGGCAGAAGGCAAAAGAGGGTGGGAGAGCAGGAGGGCCCCATTCACCACTTTACGATGGAACCAGTGCCGTCCACGGGGTCGACCCCTCGTGGGCTAAGTGCCTCTTAAAAGTCCCACGTGTTAGTACTTTCACAGTGGGAATGAAGTTCCCACGTGAACTGTGGAGGGGATGGGCGTTCAGAGCGTACCAGAAGGTGACGTTATTTTCATCTCTTTTAGACATTGACGAGTGCAGCATAATGAACGGTGGGTGCGAAACCTTCTGCACAAACTCAGAAGGCAGCTATGAATGTAGCTGTCAGCCAGGATACGCGCTGATGCCTGACCAGAGATCATGCACCGGTGAGTGAGTCTCATCCTCCCGCTGAAGTCTCCATGTAAAGTTCCCAAGGAGGGTGGCACAGGGCTGTGGAGTCAGATGGTCTTGGCTTCAAATCTGTGTTCGTCACACGGTTCAGCTGTGGTGATTGATGAAGACACTTAGCATCTGGGTTTTCATCTGTATGCAATGGGGTTCAGATTGCCTGTGTGGGAGAATACATACAAAGCTTAACGTAGTGCCTAAACTGACTACAAAATGCATCTATTGATTAGAATATTAAAGTTTGATCTCTTGACCTAATTCAGTGTTTCTCCGGAATGTTTCCTGGGCAATCAGTCTGTCCTCAGGACTTTTCAGAAATGCAGTCTCAGGCCTCGCCCCAGATCTGTGGAGCCCGGAGCTCCTGAGAGTCTCAGTAATCTGTGTTTCCCCAGGCTCTCCACCTCGTGGGGAAGCAGCTGAAGTCTGAGCCCCATTGTTCCAGTCCGCACTGCCCAGCGTGTCGCCCCGGGGCTGGGAGAGCCAAGTAGAAACAGGAAGAGAGGCGCATGGGTGGTGTACGTTTTGATTTGGGCTCAGGTTGAGAAGATAATTTAAGTTTTTAAGAACCACATCATTTTATTTGACCTAGAAAACCGTCCTTTAAAAATTCTGGCTATCAGAAGTTGAAAATAAATATTTTCATTAAAAGTGCACTTCAGTAGTTATGCTTATTTCAAGCAATTCACCTTAGATAGCAGTAGAGCAAGACAGTAGATCTCAGGCATTTATAACTTGAAATGAGAAAAAGAAGAGTCAGCGTCATTTTTGAATGATACGTTCATCTGAGTTAAAATTTCTAATTGAATGATAGACTTTCAAGTGGGTGTAGAGCTTGTCGTTAAACAGCATGTCGTGAATCTTAAAAACCTTTCTTGCCCAATGGCAAGAACTCACAGGATAGCTTACACAGAGCCTCATTAGTAATCTTATGTGGGGAGGGTGAGTTTATTTGCCTTGGGTCAGTTAATGTTTTCCTGCCAATGATGGAGTCAGCAGCAACTACATGTCACTGTTGGCTTTGTTCCTTCCAGACATTGACGAGTGTGAAGATGACCCCAATATCTGCGACGGTGGCCAGTGCACAAATGTACCTGGAGAGTACAGGTGTTTGTGCTATGATGGATTCATGGCGTCTGAAGACATGAAGACTTGCGTAGGTAAGCGGGGAAGACAGAACTTTCCATCTCGGCCGGTTATTCAGAAGCATGGTCAAGTTCCGTAAAGGATAATAGGTTTAGTTAGGAGATCAATACCATGGGGGAAACAGATACGTGCTCATATTTTAAAGCTTGCTTGTGTCTGTGATATGATACTCTTGTCAAATATGTTACATGGATGGACCTAACCATCGATCAACTCCAGGTAGACATTTCTTGGATAACTAGCCATTATTTCCACGCACTTAACCCTCCTCTTGCTGTGACTTGAGTTTGGGCTTTTAAAAATGCTTGACTAAAAGCCACACAAAATTTGTCTTTTAACAGGAATGTAGTAAAACCCAGGCCTGAAAGTATTTGTTGTGGATACTTTGTATTGCTATGCTTTCAGACTTGTTAAGCATTTCTTGTGCAGTATCTAAACTGCCTTTAATGCTGTCTAGTGCATTTTTCATCTCAGACATTGTAGTTTTCACCAATAAAAGTTTATTTTGTCTTTTATCTTCTTTGTCTAGACTTAGTGGGTTCAGCCATTCCTCCTGCTTTTGGAACACATGGAATACAGCTATAATAACTGCATTAGTGTCCTTGTCTACTAATTCTGTCAGCTGTGTCAATGCTGGGTGGGTCATTTCAATAAATTGACTTTCTTCCTCACTGTGATTCATATTTTCCTGCTTCGTAATTTGTGGTAAGCCAGACATAATAAATTTTACCTTACTATGTGCTGGATACATCTGTATTCCTAGAAGTAGTGTGAGATTTGTTCTGGAATACAGTTAAATGACTTCAAAGCAGGTTGCTCCTTCTTCCAAAGTCTTGCTTGTAATCTTGTAAGCAACACTTAGACTGGGACTAATTTTGCTACATTACTAAGGCAAGGCCCTTCTGGATAGTCTCCCCAACTCCCTGTGAATTGTGAGGTTCTTTCATTGGCTGCTGGGAACAGGCACGATTCCATACCTCTGTACACTTGGAAGACAGTTTCCTGCTATTGTTTTGGGGAGTGCCTTCCCAGCCTTGAGGAGCCTGTGTCCTTACCTGCCACACTCATCCTGCTCCCCTGAATACCTGGGGATGCTGAGATCTCGGGGGCTGTCTGCGCAGCTCCTCCCTGTGCTTTGCTATGCCTGTATGCTCTAGCCGCCTGCACTGCCAGCACTGCACGTTCGCCTCCTAGGGGAAGAGTCACCAGCTTCCCCTGGCTGCCCACCGCTTTTGCCATGGACTTAAAACCTCCTCTAAGCAGTACTCTGAGGAGAATCTAGAACTTACCTCATTTATTTTCTTGCTGTTAGATTCATGGTCTTTTGTTGCCTATAGTCCAGCATGTGCAAAACCATTTGTCTGTCTGGTGCCCACTCTTTTGCAAGATGCTTTGGGTAGGTAGGTTATTCCATCTTGGCCAGAAGCAAGACTCTAAAGTTGGTTATATTTAAACTCTGAGCACATGAATAGCTTTTGAACACCTTTACTGAAAATGGATGAAGTCCTGGAAATTGAAGTGGATGTCATAAAAAATAAATAATATCTGAATGAGGGGAACAAGTAAAGCTGCTGGCTATGTGGATTAAGGCTGTTAGTTCATCTGTTCTTTCTTTTAAAGTGTGCAAATTAAGTTGTTAGCACCATGCAGACTGAATTATAAAACTCTTGCAAGAGTGTGCTGGTTTTGAAAAGGTTTTTTTGACTCACAGAGACAGGCTGTTCGCTCGGCTTACAGTCACTTAATTTATTAATCCTAGCCCCTCCTTTGGGCCAGGTAAAAGCCAGCCTCTTGATCAGTCTGCAGTCCAGAAAGCCAATATAATGTCTTTTCTGAGTGAAAGCGTTTAAATACAGTATTTTATAATATATTCACTTCATAATATTTTTCTGAGAGAAAGCACTGGACTTTTTTCTGGTTTATTGGCCGTAGTGATTAATTACAACAAATATCTGTGTTTTATAGATGTCAATGAATGTGACCTGAATCCGAATATCTGTCTAAGTGGAACTTGCGAAAACACTAAAGGCTCTTTCATCTGCCACTGCGACATGGGCTATTCAGGCAAAAAAGGGAAAACGGGCTGTACAGGTGTGTTTTTTTTAAAGGTGGAACAATAAAATACTAAATGGTGAGGAGATTGCTATCATAATTACGGAGTAACAGAAGTTTTAAAAATATTAACATTTTAATTGCTTTGCAAAGCATTTTGTGTAATCTTTTTATTACTTTAGCTTCTATGCCTTTGAAATTTGTCATAGTTTATGTTGGATGTAAGTTGAAGTTTCTTTTCTTTAGCTGTGAAAAGGTTACATCAAGTACATTAACAATTAAATGACACAATTTATATGAGGCTACAATCACATTTTCATAACAAAGTGATAAACTTACTAACAAGCAAACATTCATACACTTTAATTGAAAAGCAAGCCTTTCCAAGTAACCTTCTTTTTCAAGACTGCATTTAAGATTTTATAATTGAAATTACCTTTTAAAGAAGCACATTCAACAGGTCATATGTTTTATCAGTTCTCACCAATTTTTCAGTCCCTTAAATTAGAGCACTGTTGATGTATTAATCAGCCGTAGCCCGAATAAGTCTTTATTCATGGAGCTGAATAAATCTTACAAAGCGATAATTGAACATCTACAGTTTTGTTTGTCTAATAGCAAGAGAACCTGACAAAATCTTTCCCAATATTTGTAAGACTCTCCTCCTACTAAATGCCAAGTGGGAAAAGTCACTTGGTGGTAGTAACATTGTTTCCTAAGTGTTAGTTGATGTTTTCAGACGTGAGGCGGTGATGTTAAATACATAGGATAGCATAATAAACTTTTCCTGCAGTGACTTATATTAATGTAACACATTATGGCATCTAACATAATTGAAAACATCACAGAGACCATGGCGAACTTGAATTAGGTAACTGTGTAATTTTTTTGTACAAATAACAGACTTTAATTCCACAAGCCAGTTTGGCAGGCCCTGGTGGCTTAAAACAAACATTAAAATATTTGTAGATTGGCAGTGTGGTAAATGTACAGATCCTCGTCTTAATCATATTGGCATATTTCAAGAAAGCACCAAAATATATTTATTGTTATTACAAACTGGCCAGTAATTCTAGGTGTCAAATTTACTGATACATAGGACAATGATGTTAATATTAATGTTATTGTTGGTTCACAAAGGACAAGATCTAGCCAAGTCATGGAAAGAAGATGAAAGCTGGAATATGTTTGTGTTTGCTGTGATATTCTCATGTGCAGCCTGGCCCAGTGTCCACTCTGATAAATGGCACAGTGTCAGAACTCCTGTCCGTCTGTATAGCTCAGTCTGTCCGTGGCTCAAGCTTTGTTTTAGCTTCCAGTGTAAACACAGCACTCTGTAAGGGAGAGCAGTCTCATGGTAAAGGAGAGGCAGATAGGCTAGTTCTGCACTGGTTTACACAGCGAAGGTTAGGACCATTGCCTGGCTGAGCCAAGCTCGATGCAATTCAATGCATTTGAAACGGTGAGTGTGAAGGGAAAATCGAATCTCCTGGGACTATCTTCTTTGCCTGTAAAAAAGCACCTCTAGGATTCCATCTGACTCAAACTAACTGGACCATGTGCAGTGGCTGATGATTTCAGGCCTTTTACCAGGAACACTTCAATGTTCATGCCATATTAGTATCATTTTAGGCAAATGAGATCTAATGGTTACAACACCCTTGGCATGGTGCTGGCCCATGCATAGGTGCTCGGGCTGTCAGATTCAATGAGGCATCCAGACACCACGTCTAGAGGCCATTTTACCAAAAGACACAACTTCTAGTCCAGCAGAAATTCTATATTACTGTTCACTGATACATGCTTGAAATCAGTTTGAAGAGGAAAATTTTACTCTGCAAATTGGAAGGCTTGCTTTTCATAATCGCATTTGCAGAGGCACCGAGACCCGTGACAAGGGCCGTGGGCTGCATGGGAAATGAGATGACATCAGTTTTCCATGAACAGCAGTGGCCTTGTAGTAATGACACGGACAGGAAGTGAGATAGGAAGTTGAGGTAACACTCTATCCTTTCTAAGGGGCAAGTGTCTCCCCTTCCCCCACTTTTTTACTTTGCAGTCTAAACTAATTTTTCAGTTTGATAAGATCCAGTCAGCACTGCAGGGAAGGTTGGTTCTTGGGCTCCCTTTGCATCACAGTGGCCTGGCGTGCAGTATCCTCACTGAAAGGAGCGGAACCCTGGGTTTTACGCTGAGGTTTCTCGCTGACTTATAACCACGGTGTTGTGTGATTATCAGCTGTCCCCTTGGGTGAGTGGCATGGCTGTGGGTTTGCACAGGAAGGGCTGCACTAAAGAGAGAAGAGAAAAAATAACCTGTGAATGCTGTTAGCAACCCAGGGTATCACACTGGATTGCAAATGACTTACTCAGAAAGGAACTGGCAGAAACTTCGGGACACTTAAAACACGTTTTTAAAAATATGGGCCATAATGTTTTGTTTTGTTTAAAAACAAACAAACAAACAAACATGTAACAAGGGCTTTTTTATCCTACATTTGGTTTAAAATGAATGTCACTCACAACACCGTCGGTTGACCCTGGAGATGATCACATGAAAGACAAATGCTTATAATATCCCAGGCAACAGATGTCCCTGAAAATATGTATCAAGCCGCATGACAAATACCAGCAAGAGCAGACATGGCGAGCATGTCATGATAATACACAAAAGAAGTGCACCCACTTATTTATTTAGATAGATAGTTTTTTTAAATGAGTACTCTGGAAAGGAATTATAAAAACATGCATGCTATTTCATAAGAAGGAATTTTTTTTCTTTCCTGAGAACTAAAAAACGTTCTCTGGGCTCCATTACAGCTCTGTCTAAATATTTCAGCTCCCTTGTCATTACTGATTGTTTCCATTTTAACAAATAAACATGTTTTTTCCCCCCAATCACTTCACCAGTGTTAAGAGTCCACCCACTGACTTACATTCCCAGCCCACACAGATGCGAAGGATTTCTTTTTTTTCTCTGTAAGCTTTGTCCAGATTGTGGGTACTGCCCAGGGGAATGTTTGATTTAACGGACAGAGAATGTGCTTTTGCTTGGAATCTAGAACTCAGCCGTCTCTCCCTGGCTGAAGTGGCTGGATGGCAATAGTGCAGTGACCCGGTGCAAGTCTTTCACTGCTCGTCCTCGGAGCTGTCACTGAAAGAAGAAGAAACTGGACCACCGTGCGCCATCTTGGTTGGGTTGTGGTCTTCATAAGCTCACTGGGGTGAACCTGCCTCCCAGCGTGTGCCCACTTGTTAGTGAATCAGCCTGCCCTAAGTGGAGTCAGAATTGTTTTCAGTGAGAAGCTTGGGACTTCAGAGTGCATCCACTTCTCAGGCTGTCTGGTTCCTTTCACAGGAGGAGTGGTTCTGGTGGGGCTCAGTCCCTGGGAGAGAATCACACATGTCAGCCCCCAGCAGTGGAAGAGAATGCGTGTGCATTTCCTTCCAGCCCCATACCACCGCTCGTTCTCCTCCGTCCTCTGGCCGTCAGCCTGCGGGTGTTCTGTTAAAAGTCTTGGCTCAAATTTTGATCCAAATTAAGAAATCCAAGTAGCCTTTGTGTTTGACTTTCCGCTCCATGTCACACCCTCTTCCTCCACCTCTGATGGAGGAGATTGGCACTGTGCCCCTCCTCTGGATCAGCGTCCACGTGAGGGGCACGGTGGGGGCCAAGCACAGGTGTTGTGGGGTAGCACAGCCTCTCCCTGCATGCCCGCTGTGGGAAGACAGGGCAGCTCAGAGCCCCGAACTGCAGACTCACGGGACACACAGAACCTGTGCCCAGCTGCCCAGGCCACGCCCCTGCCCTCCAGGGTGCCGGGCACAGGGGACCTTCGAGTTTATGGTGGAGGACTGAGAGGGTTAAGGAGGCTGCAGTGTCAGCCTAAAATTTGAATTTCTTTGCTTGTCTTGGCTTACACTTAATCTTGAAAGGAATTTTCTGTCTGGAGCAAAGTTGTGGAGGAAAGAGAACATTTGTCCAGGAAGAGATGTTTTTGGCAAGCACACGCTGTTTCCTTCACATTATTGAAGAGTGTTTCAGTACAGCGCTTTTGTTTGCTTGTTTCCTTCTGACTCAGTTTCCCCCTCTGTTCCCTTTTATGATGAAGTACATTCCTAGATCCAAGTCTACCATGGAAACAATTAATTAATAATGGTTAGCTCACATGTGCACAGACCACACACACACAAAACTTTTTACTCAGAAATGCTTTTCCACCCTATGGTTGTGTTGTCTTTCTAACTCACTTATACCCTGAGAGCAGGCATTGTGCATATGTTCACAACGCAGAGAATTCAGTGCAGGCTCTTGAGTTACTCTGCTCTAGTACCCCAGTGCCCATGAAGGAGCCCCTTGCAAATATAATTTCTTTTATCTTGAAAGCATTGCAGTAATTTTTTTTTTAAAAACTCCTTTAGACTTGGGATTTTATATTAACATATTGCTAAGAACAAAAAAGAAAGACGTTCCTTTTAAAAGAAATAGTAATTTTTTTAAATGCAAGAGTAAAAATGGAAGGTAAAATTCATATGACAATGAGGATACCTTTCGCCACTAGGAAATGGGAAGGAAAGACTGCAGGATTACTAGAAGGGTAAGCCAGGATCGTCCTATATATGGTGCGTAGAAGAGATGCATGATTATTTCTGTAAGTTTGTAAACGTTCACTAGCATGTTGAGAATTCTGTAGTGCAAGATTTAGAATAAGGTCCTGAAGTTCCGAAGAAACAAGCTCAGTTGGACCACTGTGCCCCAAGGGAAGAATGTCACTCAGAAAGAGGGAAGCTGAGTCCCAGGCAGTCTTGCCGAGTCCCTTGCTGTCTAAAAGGCCTAACCCGTCTCCACCTCTGAGTGGCTGAGGATTGCGAGAGTGGACCTGTGAGTTCTTCCCACTTAGATGGTTCCTGGATTCTGTAAACCTGGTGCCTTAATACGCACGCCGTGGAGTTCTGTGTTTCTGCCTGAGGTAACTGGCCAGAGGTCGGGCAGATAAGGAAGGCGTAAGGCAGAGCTCCTCAGAAGTGGCGGCTCATGTCTTCACTTGTGGGGCAAGTGATTATCTTCCATCCTTACCCTGCTTGGGAGCAGCTGCCATGTTCTGCAGCGTCTGTTGGGCCAGGTTCGGGAAGGGTCACTTTTCTGGGCTCCTGTGCCCACTTCCCACCCTGGTCCTGGCACTGGTCTTCCTCCTCTTGTCCTTGGAATGTGCT
This sequence comes from Chinchilla lanigera, assembly GCF_000276665.1. Lineage (NCBI taxonomy): Eukaryota > Metazoa > Chordata > Mammalia > Rodentia > Chinchillidae > Chinchilla > Chinchilla lanigera. Next base: position 5,438,925 of record NW_004955409.1, read on the forward strand.
GGACTCGGTTATTGCCGTGGTTAACGCCCCCAACCCCCCGAGACCTGCCCTAAGAATTCACTTGCTCGTGTGACCACCAAGGAGCATGAAAATTCACTGATGAATACATTGTCATCGTAAGGACGTTCTTCCGGACCTGTCCCCATCTTGTGATTATCCGTGACATTACAAAACATTTTCTGGAGGAGGAATCTGTTGTTGCTTTATTTCGTATTTGTCTAGAAGTTATGAAGAAGCCAAACCACCCCCACCCCCCTTACTGTGTCAGGGCTACACATGGAACATTTGGCAAACACCATGTTTCCAAACACTTTCAAATTATTGTACTGAGCTTCCGAAGTAAACAAAAAGGCAAACACAGTTGCTCGACCAGCTTCCTTCTCATGTCGCTATTCAGGTGATCCCAGGAAATTCTCCCAACATTATCCTCCTGACCTGAGTTTCGTAGACATATTGGTTTCTATCTAAAGTCATAATAGCATATCTATGAGTTCTTGTTCTTAGTAAATGACAAAGTTAATTATGAGTGTAACCCATTATTATAATGCATTAATTTCAGGAAACATCATATTTTGATCCATGCTTTATATTATTTCTATAGCACTTTTATTTATTTTATCTATTTATTTATCAACTTTCATTTATTCTATCTTGGCTATCACTTTTATTTATTCTATCTTGGCTAAATTTGGAAGTAGAATTTTAGAGAATGGAGAATTACGGAGAATTTGGAAGTTTTTGGTAAAAATGACCCTTTATTCTGACAAAATTTCCACTGGATTGACTTGAGTTTTATGTGATATATGCAAGGAAGGCATGGTTCTCCAGTTTTTTTGGACTCTAAGGAGCTACAAAAAATAAGCCACATACTGTACTGAAGGACATTTTCTGCATATGCTTGAATTAGCAATATCAAAATAAAACTTTTATAGAAGTAAAGTATAATTAAACAATAATGTTCTAAATTTAAGAATAAAATATATTTTGTATCTATATGACTCAAAAATTTTCTGATACACCAATAACAGTAGAGAATACGAGAACAATGCACACCAATACTCTACAATTGTCTTAATAAAATATTGGCAGCAGAAACATATGACCACAGCATTAATACTCTAAGACACGGTGCAACTTACTTTCTAAGCTCTTCACCTGGAAAGAGGTTTGTTTTGCTTTGCAGAGATGGGACACTTCTATTAAGATATGGAAAATAATTGGCACTGACAACAGCAAGTACTATCATATCACTCTTTCTTTATAAATTGAAGTGTAAAGTTTGTTCCATATATACATAATTTATGCCTGGATGGTAAGCGAGTTGTGCAGTGCTGGGTTAAGTCAGTTTTTCAGTATTGCTAAGTTATTTAAAACTGCAAAAAGGCATGTGTGTCCAGCTTCTGCTAAACTCCTGGTTATTTTTGCAGACATCAATGAATGTGAAATTGGAGCACACAACTGCGGCAGACACGCCGTGTGCACCAACACCGCAGGAAGCTTCAGATGTAGCTGCAGCCCTGGCTGGATTGGAGATGGCATTAAGTGCACAGGTGAATTGGAAAACAACAGAAATTGCTGATCAGGAACTGTGTGGGCTGTAAATGTGGGGATATTAATTCTTTTTAGGCTGTTCATTTAAAAAAATTTTTTTCTTAAGGGTATTAATTCTTTAATTCAAATTTAACTCATGTTTTCCTGAATTTCATTGACACACTGTGAATAATGATGTCACCATTTTCCTCTAGACCTGGACGAGTGCTCCAATGGAACCCACCTGTGCAGCCAGCACGCGGACTGCAAGAACACCATGGGGTCCTACCGCTGTCTATGCAAGGAAGGCTACACGGGCGATGGCTTCACGTGCACAGGTGGGCGTGCCCCCAAGCAGCCTTGTAAACCAGGGCAGAAGAGCGAGGGATGCCACAGGGTTCAGACCGGCAATTTTTTTTGAAGGCTGGGTCAGTTAATAGAAGAGTATTTATTTAAGACTAGATCCTTATGGAATGAAAATGTGGAACTAGGTTAATTGGGGGAACCTCAGAAACTAACTCTCAACCTCCCTGAGTGTCTCTGTCTGTTTATCTATATATGTATAGTATATACTCTCTCTCTGTGTATGTATATACTATACAAGATAGTATGTAGTGTGTATAGAACATATGTATATTAATATATGTTACAATAAGAAAGATGCCATTAGTTTGAAACAAACCACATTTCCTTTTCTGTTCCTTCACCTTTATATTTTTGTACCTATTTCTCACTGATGATTTGCTTTCTGTGCCAAACTCGGGGATAAGCTGGCTATAGGAAGCTAATGTAAGGAGGGAAAAGGATAAGAGTCTCTAGATTAGAAGAACAGTATCTATTTCATAGAGTATGTAATTTTCTCCTTATGTAATTTTTGCCATTATCATCATCATCATCATTCCATACTGGTATAAGAATTCCATAACTACTCTTTTTATAACTTGTAAATTATGCTTTATTTTTAAAAAAAATTTATTAGTACACGGTTGAACTACTTTGTAAGGAATTCAATCACTTCCAGTTTTACCATGTATTAGTAAAAATTTCCTCTTAGCCTCAGTTAATAGTCACAGAATTAACATGGACTGTTACGTGTATTTGAATATGTATGACTGAGAACAGATTGCATAAGTCATGCATAAACTTACATGTACTTGTGTACACAGGCTGCACTTTTTATGTGAGGGCTTTGAGATTCAATAAAATAGTGAGATCCATTAAGTAGTGTATCTGCCTCATAGGACTTAAATATTTATCTATCTGAGCATTTTGCTAATAAGATGTCCCTTAAGCACAAGGAGGCTAAGGCCCATTAAGTGATTTTCTTGGATTATTTTCCTCACTGAAAGTTTTATCACAGTTGAAATCATTTCTGCCAAACCCAGTGAAGTTTTGTAAATATGAACTTCCTACTGGCTTTGAAAAACTATTTAAATTTCATGTACTAAGCATGTATGGTTTATTTGATTGATATTTAATGCATATGGTGAAAAAAAAAATGAGGAAGAGATAAGCAGTCAGGAATTTTTGGTCTCCTCTGTACTTGCCATCCTAGTTCCTTTACTACCCGTCCAAGCTGAGAAACAGACAGGAAACTGCACTTGTTCTTCCGGGTTACAGAAATGGCTACCATGGGGATGACCTTCCCAGTAAAGGCTCAAATGTTTGGATAATTCTTTGCACTTATCATCAATTTTACAGCATTTGGGATCATTTTGCATTCAGGATTCTGCATTGGAGCCCCATGTTTATTACGTAGAGCCTTCAAAAAAAGAAAAGCAAATGAGTTTAAACATAGTAAATAGAAGTTCCAAAAATATGGCTACCCTCAGGATGTTGAGTTATAAAAATTGTAGGACCTGAGGAGTTGGAAAACTCCCAACTGAAGGAGAGTTACGTATGATCTTCTCCACCTGCAGACCTCGACGAGTGCTCGGAGAACCTGAACCTCTGTGGCAACGGCCAGTGCCTCAACGCCCCCGGAGGCTACCGCTGCGAGTGCGACATGGGCTTTGTGCCCAGCGTCGACGGGAAGGCCTGTGAAGGTAACTCCCAGGGAACAGGAGATGAGGCTGTTGAAACATTGCTGGCCCCTGTCCTTTTTTTAAACTGAGATGTGTTTTGACTTCACATCTAAGCTGGTCTGGTCAGGTTGTGGAGCATTTAGGACTGCAGCTAGACCATTTCTCTTTTGTCATAGCTACACCCAGCTTGGCCAGGTGGTGACCAGGGAAGCACCACTGTCCATAACAGAGGAGGAGGCGAATCAGTCCCACCGATTTGTCCCTCTTGCTGGGGAGAAGAACTCAAGCTACAAGTTCCCTGTTCTGTGGGAGGATTATCTTTAATGATAGAAATACAGCTGTTGGGGCTGGGGATTTAGCTCAGCGGCAAAAGCGCCTGCCTGGCAAGCGCAAGGTCGTAAGTTCGGTTCCCGGTTCCAGAGGAAAAAAAAAAAAAAAAAAAAAAAAAAAGAAATACAGCTGTTAACTTCTGCTGTGGTTGTTTTCTAGAAAGAAAGGTGTCATAATGACAGAAAGGCAGTCATCTCCAAATGCACATTAATGTCCTGAGTGAGTCTCAGAATGTCCTCTTAATATTTAACTTCTACAAACACCGGAGAGTGTTTTGCAAATCTGTTCCGTGGGGAGCCTCTTAGAATCATGGCATGTGTCATGGTGTCTCTGAGCTTCTGGTGTCTGTCCTCCTGTGAAACCTTGGTTAAACCTACGGGCTAAAGATGGATCCAATTAAGAAACATAAGGTTCCTGTCTTCATCCACAACTGTCGAATTAAACACATCCTTCCTTGAAAAAAATTAGTGACTACACGATTTACAACGATTTCAATAGAAATAAGTAATGATGACAGTTGACAGAGGTTTAAACAAGACCTTGATTGATGTATTAGCTAATAGTTGCTCCTTGTTAATAAGATATGATCTCCAAACTGGTCTTTATGAGGTGTGTACTGTCTTCCTCATATATTTTTATGTAAATGCTTTTCTTTGTTATGGGACTATTGGGCGTTCTTTATACAGTTTGCATTAAATATGCAGAGTTGATATAAAACTCCCTTGTAGCAAGGAACTTGATTATGCTCTTGATCATATGCCTAATGCCTCATTTACTTTTGTTACTCCAAATATCCAAGGAAAACAGGTACCACGCCACATCTGGTAATATAAATAGTCACAGTGAAAGTTTTGCTTCTCTTCATGCTATGAGGGAAGCTTTTGTTTGTTTGTTTGTTCTTAATATAAATCATTGCTGGCAGGGTGTTGGTGGCTATTTAAAGCCAGTCTCGAGTCTGAAAATGTGCCCAGATACCAGCGGCACTAGGAAACGGCCAGTGTGAAGCAGAGGCAGAGGCCTGGGAGGGGAGGCTGCAGTTTTCAGACCTCTGTGAACAGTAAAACACCAAGACGCACGCACACTCACACACGCGCACACACGCACACACAGGACAGGTGACTGTAAAACTGACTACCTCAGGGTGACTACAAGAAAACATTTTGTGATTCTTAAAATTTTGACTCCCGACAGAAACAGCTGGTAGACAGATAAGAACTTCTAAAGAATTTAGTCTGGTGTGGCCTGTCTGGCTCTCACTTTACAATACTTATGTGGACTTTCGTGAAACGCCGTGAATTAAACATATCTCTATCTCGTAGCCCAGTGCTTGGCAGGTAATAGGGACTGAAGAAAGGAACTTGTCACTAATGAGATGTCCCTGTGTGTGACAAATTGTCTGAAAACCCAGAGGAAAAGCGCCAAGATTGGTGTCAGATAGACTTCCTGGTCTTAACACTAATATCGCTCCTGGTACATTAGGCTGTTTCTCTGGCAAAAAAATGAACTTAACCTCTCCCCTGTTTACCCTCCCCCAAGATATTGACGAGTGCTCCCTCCCAAACATCTGTGTCTTTGGAACTTGCCACAACCTCCCTGGCCTGTTCCGCTGCGAGTGTGACATCGGCTACGAGCTGGACCGCAGCGGGGGCAACTGTACAGGTGAGACGTCGTTTCCAGCAAAGCTGGCTCCTGGGTGTCCTGGAAACCCGGCTGTGGGGCATCCTTGGGGCCACGCAGCAGGCTGGTCATGAATGGAGCTCCTGGCTGTGGAGGAGGAAGGCTTCCTGGGTGCTCGGTTCTGTGGCTTCCTGGCGATTTCCTTTCCTCCTTAGGGTCAGTGTGAGTTTCCTTGGAAACTGGGAATCAGGTCCGTGCCCTGGGATCCTTGCTGTCCCTTTCATCACAGTCCCCGTCTTCCCACCTGGCCTGGTGGGTGATCATCATAGCGCCTTGCACACAGAGCCCAGCCACCCATTCCCAGCGTTGAAGTTGTGTTCTTGTAGAGCAGAGGACACTCAGAGCACTGAAGGAAACAAAGCCAAAGGCCCAGGCACCCAGCAGCCTGCTGCACCGTGCTCTTGGGAGCAGAGCAAAGCCCCCGGCAGCCACCTGCAACTCTGCTTCCTTGTCCGCCCACTGATCTGGGACCCTGGGCTCAAGTCTCAGGCTGGAGGAGCCATAGACTTAAGGAAAACTCCAAGTTCGTTTTCGGACACCTAAGCAGGCTCTGACCCAGGGATTGAGCAGATCCTGCCCACACCACCTCCTCACAAATGCTGTCCCACGCACCCATCATCCCTGGGGTTTTCAGAAAAATAACATGGCCCAAACTTGGCCTCCAGCATACTTCCTCTGCTCCAGACCCTCTGCGCAACTCCGCGTCTCTACCTGCATTGTCCTGACCTTGTTGCTCTTGGGTGGAACATGCAATCCAAGTTTCCAAGTCCTGTCTAAGTCCTGTCCATGTTCACCTGGGATTTGAGCAAAAGAATGGAACCCATGGAATCCACTGGGGAGACCCCAGGACAGAGGCTCCCAGTCTATCTTGTCTGAATCTGATTGTCCAGTTTCAAGTATTTCCCAAGTGTTGAAAACAGGCAGAAGGATGGTGCAAAGGTAGAATTTGCCAAAACCCATGTCCTAAAGACATGGAATTCCATACATATTTTTGGAATAGAAAGTGAAAGGGAAATATTAACTCAGCATCAAGGATGGAGAAAGACGCTTTGCATGGGAGAAACAAACTATGCCTCATGCATGGGGGTGGGGGTTGAAGTTGCCCGCACCTCTGGACTCCCTGGATCTGTGCCCCTGGGTCTGAAGTTTGCTTGACCAAAGTCACAGCCATGTTTTTGCCTTTAGTCAGCTTCATGGGAATATTTTTCCTAGTTCCAGAATTATATTCTATCCCAGTGACAACTTGGAGTGGTAAATGTGTTCCAGGGGGAAAAAGATCCAAGGCTATGACTTCCTTCCTTCCCAAGGGGTTTTGTTTCAAAGTGGAAGAATGTATTTCTAGATGACATTGTGAATTGTGACTCAGAAATTCTTGCTGGGAGCCCCAGACTTGGTACCAGCGTCTTGCGGTGATGTCAGCCTGGCGTCGGCTCTGGGGTGATTCTCTGGTTGTTTGGCTTTAGATGTTAATGAATGCTTGGACCCCACCACGTGCATCAGTGGGAACTGTGTCAATACCCCGGGCAGCTACACCTGTGATTGTCCACCTGATTTTGAGCTGAATCCAACTCGAGTTGGCTGTGTCGGTAAGATCTTCAAAACTTCCCAGAGACGCACACTGTTTATTATTTTTAAAGCAACGCTGAATATTCCATTTTCCACGTTTACAAAACTAATAATATAGAACCTAAAACATTTCCAAATTCTAGTTTATATTCTCAGGTACACAATTCCCAGTACGCTATATATTCTTGCACAATTTTTTAGATTCTTAGTAAATGTAGTTTCTGGTTTTTAAACAGTCTTGAAAATGAGTTTACATTTTCAACCCTCAGAGAGAGCGAATCACTGACACTTTCTTGTTTGTCTATGGCAGATACCCGCTCAGGAAACTGCTATCTGGATATCCGGCCCCGGGGGGACAACGGGGACACGGCCTGTAGCAACGAGATCGGAGTTGGCGTCTCCAAGGCTTCCTGCTGCTGTTCTCTAGGGAGAGCCTGGGGCACCCCCTGTGAAGTGTGCCCGCCTGTGAACACGTGTGAGTGGGCTCCCTCCTTTCTCCTGTCCATGCCAGGGGAGAACCTGCCCATGCAGGAGCTGCCCGCAGGCTCTCTGCATGGGTCGGGAAAGGGAGTTGGTCACCTTGGCCCTGCGGGAGAGTCAGAAATCTCCCGGTCTGGCTTGATCTGAATGCTGGGCAGCCAGCATCTCACTTCTCCCTGAATGAGAAGCAGAGAACATTAAAGGAAGGTTTTCCAGGCGAGGTTGGAGAGAAGAGCTTTGCCTAAGACTGTATTTGTGAGGGGCTTTCAGGGCAGGCTCTCGCTATACTTCCCAGGCAGCAAAGTGAGCAAAACTAACAGCGGAGGCAGGATTTACTAGACAATGAGATGAGAAAGAAAATTTTTTAAGAGAAACAGTGGTGGAGATATAGAGTAAAATAATTCACAAGAATATAAGGCCAGGAGCTAAATTGAAATGTCGTAAGACTGAGGACACTTGGGACACATGACAGATGCCATTAGCAAATGACACATGTATACAAAGAAGTTACCTTGCTTGAGACAGGTGGTATAGGAGCTAACGATTCCTGAAAGCGAGCACTTCCAGCTGAAAATGGCAGCATTTCTCTTGAGGATATTACTTCTAGAACGTTTTGATCCAAAAGAATTCCCTTTGATTTCTTTTCTCTTGTTTCATCAGCGGAGTACAAAATTCTTTGCCCTGGAGGAGAAGGTTTCCGTCCGAACCCCATCACGGTTATACTGGAAGGTATTTCTGTTTCCTTCCCTGTAAATTGTGCACCCGCCGCGCCCTGGGGTGTGAGGACAGTGTTGAGGTGCCTCTGCTTCCTCGCTGGCAGATATCGACGAGTGCCAGGAGCTCCCGGGGCTCTGCCAAGGCGGGAAGTGCATCAATACCTTTGGCAGTTTCCAGTGCCGCTGTCCGACGGGCTACTATCTGAACGAGGACACGCGAGTGTGTGACGGTGAGTGGCCCTTGTGGAGCGATCTGCCCTTCCACGGCTCCAGAACTGATCTGAAAATGAGCCTACAGATCCCCGGAACAGGAGGGCTTAGTCATGTAGCACAATGGCTCTCACTGAACACAGCCAGGGAAATAGGCCGCGCGTGTGGCAGCCTGCCTTAGTGTTCTTGAAATGATGTCATTTCCAATACGTCCGAAATCTCCCACTTTTCCTGAGAAAAGTGGAGTTTTATTATGCTGGGCCAGAGTCCCATTTATGCCTACAAAAGAGTTTTCCATGCTCTTCAGAAAAGCCACTTGTTATTAGAGCAGCACTGGCCCCGTTTCAGTAGCGCCTGTGTTCGGGGCAGTGCTGTTTCCTCTGCTTGTCCTTTGCCACTTAGCCCCTGCTCCACGACGTCTAGAAGAGCTTCGGGAGAAGGCACACCATTAGCTTGATGATCCACTGGATGGCCCTCTCAGCTCTGTTCCTGGAGACCAAATAGTGGCACCTGGGCCTTGGATCAGAATGGGAGAGGTGGTTTTTACCTCCATGTGGGAGGCGCAGAACTAGTTAGGGAAAGGAACATCTCCTGTTCTGTGTGGGAAATATCCCACTTGCTCTCCCACCCATTTATTGTGTAACACAGACAGGGACAGCCTTGTCAAATACTGGATAAGATCGCGGTACCTAAGACACAGCTCTCAGACTCACGAAGTTAATGGAGAGCAGACTCAACGCCTTCGAAGGTGGGGTAGAGGCAGTGAATTACCTCTTCTGTGTTGCCTTACCACTGCAGATTCATGAAGCTGGTTGTTGATGGCTTCAGGGTGCATTGTACCCTTCTGTAGATTTTGTGACATACGACATCTATTGCTGTTGTTCTGAAGGATGTCTGAGAAGTACAGTTTCTCCACAGTTCCATCTCTGTATGCCTTCGATGACGTTACGGACATCTTTATTAGTGATTCATATCAAAAGGCCAGAGTTCCTTTCGAAAACCCACTTTCCTGAAAACGCACACATTTGCCCAGATCACAAAACCCCAAAGAACTAACTAGGTTTCTGCTCTTCTCATCTGGATTCCAAAGCTCCCTGTGGATCGGCCTCCTGTGCTGTCAGTGTGTGTGTCGGCACTGGGTACCAGGCCGTTCCAAAGAGTGACACGTCTGTATTCACCTGCCTCTTTCTGTTTGGATCCTAGATGTGAACGAATGTGAGACTCCTGGAATCTGCGGCCCAGGGACGTGTTACAACACCGTGGGCAACTATACCTGCATCTGTCCCCCGGACTACATGCAAGTGAACGGGGGCAATAACTGCATGGGTAAGGTCACGCTCTTTCTGCCAGGCAGGTTCGGCTCCCATCAGCAAAGTCCAGTCTGCTCTTGGACAAGTGCTGCTCGTCGGGCTGGGTGCTGCTGCCCGGTGCTGCCACAGCAAGGGCGGCCTCCTCCACAGACCATGCGCTTGGCGTTCTTCACCACCTTGTGTGGGAGGCTGGGAGTTTTCCTCACAATGTAATGCTGGAAAATCCCAAACAAGAGTTTCATACTACTTCTTTTGTTTGACTTTTGGGTGTATCTTCATGTAATTATATTTACAGCACTGACCTACAGTATTAAAACATCATGAGTCGGAAATAAGGAACTTGCTGCCAAATAGCAGTAGAGAATTGTTACTAGGAGACCGGGTGGAGAGTCATGTAAAGTTTATTAATGTTGCAGCTACAAAACGACTTAGTCCTGTGGCACAGAATACCAGCCAATTCATTTCTCAAAGTCCGTTTCTTTGAGCAGCTTAGTTAAACCGTTGTATCTGGGAAGCCTGCTCCTGTCGGTATCAAAGTCTGAAGAACTTGTTCGTGGAGTGCTCCCTGAACACTTGTGTGTTTTCCCCCTTGGCATCACCAATCCTTGTGTCCTTGGTCCAGACATGAGAAGAAGCCTGTGCTACAGGAACTACTATGCTGACAACCAGACCTGTGATGGAGAGCTGCTGTTCAACATGACCAAGAAGATGTGCTGCTGTTCCTACAACATCGGCCGAGCCTGGAACAAGCCCTGTGAGCAGTGCCCCATCCCGAGCACAGGTGAATCCTAGTTTCGCCGTCGCAGATATTACAGGTTGATAAATGACCCCTGAATCGCTGGGGGGCCTGCTCTCAGCACAGGAAGAAATGTCTGCCTTGTTAATTAATCTTCATTTTTAAAAAATGGCATGCCAGGCGTGGTGGTGCATGCCTGTAATGTCAGCACTTGGGAGGATGAGGCAGGAGGATCATTGCAAGTTCAAGGCCAGCCTGGGCTACAAAGTGAGCTCAAGACCAGCCTAAACTACATAGTGAGACCTTGTCTCAAAAAGACCAAAAAAAAAGGCTCACAAAGGCACATTTTAATTCACCATTAACCATGGTCCTTCCAGCTGAAAGCTAAATCACAGATTAGGCTTTCTAATCAATTCCCTAACTTATAACCAGACCTGTAGGCCCAGCCCATCACAAAAGTGCCAGCATTGCTACCACCACTTTAGAGTTCACCATATAATGAAGACTGGAAACATTGGGTGTCTCATATAATAAATGAGTGAACCATAATTTTTCCCCTTTTTACTTATTTAAAACTAGACTACCCCCCCTGCACACACACACAAATTAAGGGCAGCCTCCAAGGATGTAAAGGTAAAGTGAGAAATAAGCATAAGGCAAATGGCAAACAACAGTAAGAAAGTTAACCACGGAGTGAGGCAAGTGCACAGATTCTCAGCTGTTCTAGCTCGCCTGCCAGAGCTCAGCAAGGGCTTTGGCTCCAAAATTTCTAGCAGCAACATTTGGAAAGGGAGACACTATCAAGTGTAAAGTGCTCGGCGGTATAATGCAGAATATACACGAAAGGAAAGTACAACTTTTCTTAATATTTCTTGACTAGAGAAAAATTTCTCCTGACATTCTCATAGAGAGGTAAGAGTTATACAGTGTTATTTTTTAATAGTTAAATTTAAGTAAATGAAGTAAAGTATCCTTTAAGTAAATGAAGCGAATACTTCAGTGCAGGATTCCTATATCCCATTGTACATGTTAC
>NW_004955409.1:5450656-5497071 GCF_000276665.1 Chinchilla lanigera
TACATATCAGAGACATGAAGAAGGCATCATGCACCAATATTACCACATGGGTTAAATGAAATTATCGTGAAGACATCCTGTAGTACCTACCCTATTCTACAAGGTGATATGTAGAATACTAAATTTCATTCTACGTGGCCACGCCCACAATTGAATATTCTTTTTAAGTCAAATAGACCATCCCATCCATTGTTTGCTCTGGGAATAATATAATAAACACCCCTTAGAATTATGATTTACTTCTGCTCTGCAAAAGATTTCCAGAGCAGGGCAGACTAAACTCATGGGCCAAATCCAGCCCACTGCCTGCAGAAGGGCCACAAGATAAGAACAATTCTTTACATTTTAAATGATCTGGGGGAAATCATGACGTTTTCTGACATGAACATTATATAAGCTTCAAACTTTGGTGCCCACTGGTAAAATTTTATCCGTGCACAGTCACACTAGTTTGCACATTATCTGCTGCTTTTGTGGTAGTTTTCACAGAGACTATGCAACCCACAAAACATTTACTCTCTGGCCCTTAAAGAAAAAGTCTGCTGGCAGCCGATCTTGAATGATGGTCTTCAAAACTGTTTATCATACATTCTCATCAGTAATACACCTGGAGGTTATGCACACTTGGTGTGCACTTTAACACATCAGTGTATGTGTCTGTGTATGTGTGTGTATGTTTTCAACTATCTTGAAAATGGTGTTTATTATTTTTCTAAACTGTGTGTCAAGCACACACAAGTAGTTTTTAAATAGGCGAGAAGTCCTACTGTCTTTTATTCTGTCCTCAGAGATCATTACACCTTCGCCTAGTAGATGTATCAGAGAACCTCAACATAGACTAGCACTGATTGTCAGAAATGACTGTTGATTTTCAGAAGCCATATACCCTTCATACAAAATGCAAGTTTTCCTCTTCATGTTGAATTCTAGCCATGTCCAGTCTTGGCTTTCATGAGCTCTGAAATCTGTCCTTATTTTAAGAGTCTCTGTAATTTTCCTCTATGACCAGTGTCAGCTGGCATGACACTTGTCGGAAGGAGAAACTCACAGATTAGGAGCAAGGCATTAGAAGGGGAGCTGGCTATATTTTAGAGGCAGGGTCCTGCTGTGCTGCCCAGGCTGGCCTCCAAATCCTGTTCTTTAGTGATCCTCCTGCCTCAGCTTCCCAAGTAGCTGGCACGACAGGCACAAGCCACCTTGCCTGGCTCCTGCTACATTTTAATTAATATATTTCCAGAAACCTTTCACTCATTTTCGCTGGGCCTTACCAATAAGGCAGTGGGGCTACCTTGAGCTTTGATACTGTACCTGCCAGTTGGTCATGATCGGAAATTACAAAACCTCATTGTCAGGGAGCAATCAGTGGCATTTAGTTCATCTTATTCTCAAATATGATGAATTCAGGCAAGGGAAAGAGAAATTCAGAAGCGGGTGGGAGAGAGAGGAGAAATGCTCTATTTACTAAGTGAAATAGTCTGGGTCTACAATTTGAAACAGTGGTGGAAGCTGCGTGGTTAGCCCACGTCACTCATGGCTGTGTTGCTCGGTACTTGCTCCAGTCTGCCCCAGTCTACTGGGAAGAGGCTCTGGGAGCCTCCCACAGACGGTATGATAGTTGCCCCCGTTGCCAGTCCCTGGCTCATTTCAGAACTGAGCAAGGACCAGATCTGAACTGAACAACAGGTGGCTCCTAGCAACCACAGCATGCGGTGTGGACACCCCTCCTATCTCCTGATGGGCCAACATGCAGTCATTGTACTTCCCAGTCTGTCTTATGATCTGTAGAAACTTTCAAACCTTTTTGTTTTAAAGTCTTCCAATTACAGCTGGGTGTGGTGGCGCACGCCTGTAATCCCAGCACTCAAGAGGCTGAGGCAGGAGGATTACTGCGTTTTAAGGCCAGCCTGGGCTACATAGTGAGTTCAAGGCTAGCCTGAACTACAGAGCAAAACCCTGTCTCAAAAATCAATCAATAAGTCAATCAGTCTTCCAATTACAGTTATCTTTCCAGGATGCATTGAAAGCAATTTCTTTCCATCAATCCTCCCTCTTTACCGACCGCCCCTGTGTTTAATTTTTGCAGACGAATTTGCCACCCTCTGTGGGAGCCAGAGGCCAGGCTTTGTCATTGACATCTACACCGGCTTGCCCGTTGGTGAGTTGTGGGCATCAGCACCCTGAGTGCTGTCAGGGTTTTCTGGTGCGCTGCTGTTTTCTGCTTCTTCCTTTCCTTTTTTCCTAGAAGGGGAAAAACACTGGCTGATTCGTAGTTTCCTTAGTTAGCAGCAGACACCCCAGTGGCTCCCCTCATGGGCAGCTTTTGCAGCTCGTGATGAAGGAGACAGGGAAACCTTTTGCAAACTTGGAATCAAGCTCATTAACCTAACCCTCAGCATCCACAAAGAGAGCGGCTCTGGAGCAGGGCCAGTGGATGCTGGGGTTGACTCATGGCTAGTCCTTGCTTTTGACTAAGAGGAGCTTAACACGAGTCCTCACCCCGGGCCTTCCAGTCAGGACACAGCCTTTGTGGGAGATGAGTTTTATCTTACACGGGCTTTTCTCGGAGATGAGTTTTATCTTACACGGGCTTTTCTCGGGTCATTCGCTTGGTAGGTTTCAGACGTGAAGTAAAAGTCTGTTGTCTGAGGCTCCTCAGGTACCTGGGTGCAGTTAGCAGATGCAAGATTCATGGGTATCAGACCGTGTTCAGCCAACAGGCATTGCCCTTGTGGTTCCAAACCAAGTAACGTAAAGTAGCTGGAGAGCTGTTGCGTTCACCCAGTTTTTCCCTGGGGAGATTTATCTGTATCCTTCACAGCCCTCTAGGTCTGAACAGTTGTGTCTGGTAGCAAGCACTTGTTCCTAATGAGTACACTGAATTCTGCGTCAGGCTTTCCAGTTCCTTGTCTAAGAAAAACAAGTCTCTGGTCCAGCAATCAGCCAGAGCTCCTGCTGCCAAATCCATACCACTCCGCCGTCGAGGCAAAGTCCAAAGAAACTTCATGGTTTGGAAAGAAAAACTGCTGGATGACACTGGCATAAAACACCTGGCCCTAGCCTGACTGTTTTCCCCCTTCCTAAAGCAGACCTTTCAATCTCCCTAGAATCTGTGCTCGGAAGATAAGTGGTCTCCGCTGGTAGGGTCCTCCACGGGTGGAGCTGGCATGCCCTGCGGCATGGCTTGCTCTCCGAGGCTGACGGTGGGCAGAGACTTGAAACACCACCAGCATCATCTGCTAGTAGAGCCAAGAAGCCCCAGCTACCATGGAAGCCAAATGCCTTGCTCTCCAGTTAAGGAACCGGAGGCCCAGAGTGGGAAGGGACTCACCCAGGGCCACCCAGCTAATGAATAACAGAGCTGGGACCGGAACCCAGTCCTAACTCATAGCTTGGTTTGCCTCTAGCTCTTGAGACCTGGAAACATGATATTTAGCAGTATGCTTATTGTTACCAAATTCCACCATGACAAAATATTTAGATGACTGAAAAAATTTGTTTTACTTAAGCTTTATCCTCTCCTTCTGAAAGGTCTTAGGATTGTGGGTGTATAAAGTCCATGGGGCTAAAACTGTAGTATGTTTATTAATCTTGTCTTAAAACATAAACTTCTCTGAGTTGAAGTTCAAATAAAATCCAGATAGGAAAAGAAGATTAAAATTTTAATATATCTTTTTAATATCTCGTGCCTCGCAATGGCTGAAGATTTGGATAAGCCTGTTATTGTTAAACTTGGTGACACCACATCTCTTAATTTAAAACAAATGAATATGAATGTAATATTTCATATTTCAATCCACACTAGAAGAATGGCTTCTGAGTTGTTTTTGTTTGCTGATATTTCATTCTTGTGATGGTATTTCACATGGCTACTTAGCTACATGCATGACAAAGGTGTGGAAAACCTAAAGACATAACTGGCCATATTCAAAATTGCAGTGCAGGGGCTGGGGATTTAGCTCAGCGGCAAAAGCGCTTGCCTGGCAAGCGCAAGGTCGTGAGTTCGGTTCCCGGTACCGGAGAAAAAGCCAAAAAAAAAAAAAAAAAAAAAAATTGCAGTGCAACCTTTGAGACTTGAAGCTAGGTCAGTTTGCTTTCAAACAAAATTTGACCTTTGAAAGAGGCTCTAAATCTTATCCGTGCTTTGTTCAATTTCTCCTTTAGAACTGGTTGGCTTTATTGTGAGTCTGCTGAAATCACAGCAGCTCTTTCAGGCTTCACTGAGGAGAATGACCATCTCACAGTCCTTTACAGAGAAAGGGATGATCACCATATACAGTGAAAGCTTACATTTTAAAAATGTATCACCGTAGGAGAAACGTTGCCATTAGTCCCCTTCAGAATCCTCCCTCTCACTTCGAACAAACTCATCCCATTGTTCTTGTCACCTTCCGCAACAGTTCTGAAAGTGCTCTTTCCTGAGTGTCTTTATGAGACATGGTCAAAAACATGAATTCTGTTGCCGAGTACCATCCAACAGAAAGGCAGGCTCATAAAAACATGATACCTGTGTCCTCATCCATGTAGTCACCAGATCTAGCACCATGTGACCTCTGGCTCTTCCCAAAAGTCAGAATGACCATGAAAGGGCAGTGTTTTGAATCAACTCAGAACATCTAGGCAGCCACCACAGCACAACTAAAGACACTCACAAAAAGAGGATTTGCAGAGCTGCTGCAGACAGTGGCTTAGACCATGGGATGAGAGTGTTTGAAGTGAGGGGAGGATTTTGAGTGAGATTCATGACAGTGTGAACATAGTAATTTGAGCATTCACTGTATCTATAGATTCCACTTCTAACCTGGCAGGGTCCAGACTAGGTAAAGGCAGGATCTCAGGCACAGTGAGCTGGATACCAGTGATTGTAGGTCAGAACTTTACCTACCGACCTATTGTCCATCTCCATCTGGGATAATGGCCCAGCTCCCCAGAGCAACAAGCCCTTTGATGACATTTCTGTGTTGGCGATGTTAGAACGCGTAAGGGGGCAGGGATGCATGTTATCAGGTGTGCAGCATTAAGCCCAGCGTCTGCTCAGATTGCCTTGGTGGCTTTTGGCAGGTTCCTCCTCTGCCTGGCACATCAGAGTGGTGAGGGAGGGCACAGTCCCTTGCGATGTGTAGAGTGGCCTTGAATAAACACAGGCTGAGTGCTTGAGAAATGCACTGGCCACACAGCCAGATGTTAGGGCCACTGTTGCTATTAGGAGCTCCGTTGCCACTCTTAGAGGAGTTCAGAGCAGGTAAGGAAGAGGTGGGACCAGCAAGGTGGGAGGGGCCAGGCCTTCCTGTGAGTCCCTCTCCGTAGTCAGCTCTCCTCACCCCTACTCTGGTTCTGCTTTACATTCGCCAACCCACTTCCAGACACTGGCTCTCGATCTAACAAATTTAAAAGGAGCACTTGGTGTTTGACCCACGGAGTGCTATGGACTGGAAAACTGTGGTGTCTCGGGTGGATCTGCCCCTGGGCTCCGAAAGCCTACAGTCAACCGCAACGGTCCTCCTTGGTGCTGAGCCTGTCCTCACACTCTGCCCTAGCTACCTCCTTATATCCTTTCTGCAGCCATGGGAGGGAAGAAGGAGAGCTGAATAGAATTTGGGGGAATCATCAGATTGTATAGCTAGGAACCATTTCCATGCATCTACAGATAGTGGGGGAAAGGAACTTCCAGGAGGAAATGGCCTCTTCCTCCAAGAGGGCACTGTTTGGTAAAAGGGAGGATGACAGGTGCAGGACAGAGGAGTCTGTGGCAGTGGAGTTGATGCCCAGAGGCAAAACCAAGAAGACAGATACTTAATCCACAGAGACGCACGGGTGTCGGAAGTGGTGGTTATTGCGATTTGCTGTTCATTGGTGTCTCCTCCTCGCATGTCACCACCCCAGCACACAGGCATGGCCACTCACACACTTTCAAGCCTGTCCTTGTTGCTCAGACAGGACTGTTCTGTCTGCAGATATCGACGAGTGCCGGGAGATCCCGGGGGTCTGCGAGAACGGAGTGTGCATCAACATGGTCGGCAGCTTCAGGTGTGAGTGTCCTGTGGGATTCTTCTACAATGACAAGCTGCTGGTTTGTGAAGGTGAGTGGTGCTGGGACTGTGTGGTAGCCAGAATGAGCCCATGGAGGAGCTCCTTGACCACGTTTCACAACATGGAAATTCCAGAAATACACCAAGCTCTAGAAATAGTAAAAGGCATGGCGTGGAGCTACATGAAGCTCCATGCAAAAAAAATTCACTACCACCTGGGGGAAAGCCCAGATGTGCATGGCATGGCCCTTCCCGCTACTACAGAGGGCGTTCATTTTCTTGGCCACTTCTGCAGACGGGTGTGGCACATACCTTGCTTTGTTTCACATTGCTTGAGAGCAGATACCAGCGGACAGTCATCTTTGGTTGACTTAAAGGCAGCATTCTTTCCCAAACCGGGACTTGGTGACTCCCATGTGAAAGCAAGGTCACTGCAAATGTCCCAGATGCATGAGAGAATTTGAAATGGCAAGAAGAGCAAATGTGATTTTATGTGAGAAATGCTGGCTTGCATGCAAATGGTACTTTTTTCACTGTTGTATTACTCATATTGCCACATACGGACACTGCGATTCTCAGCATTCCTTAGAGCGCCTGATACTTTTCCTTATATCTGGAGAAGAAATGTCCTTTTACATCTTAGTAATAGAGACACTACTGGCTGTTAAATATGTTATGTGCCCTAGGATAACTAGGAATGATTTTGTAGTTACTATTTGAACTTTGGGCCTCTAGCAGAATTTTGTGCATAACAGAAAGGGTTATTGTCCCTTAGAGCTTGTCTTATAGCACACAGGTCAATATTTTAATGTTAGAAAGGCCCTTTTTACCTAACTCCGGACAGTTTATACACCACAGGCAAAGTGATAGGCCATTAGTAGCCACATCCTTGTTAAGTTTGCTTACCGGGCTTTTCATGATTGTAGCCAAGTGGGCACCTGTCCCTTGCCCTGTGTTCCATGTGGGTTGTGGGAATGGGGTGATAGCCATTTGCAGCCTTTCTACGGAGACCGCCAGTTCAGACCTTGGCCTCCATCCCAGGATGCAGAAGCCACCCAGCCCCAGGTGCCTGGAGAGGAGGGGCAGGGGACCCCATGGCTGTGGGAGAGGAGAGGGAGCCCCATGGCTGATGACCTCAGAGAATGGGGGTGACTGCCTTCCTGCGGCCACACTCCTCTCCGGGCACTTGCCTCACGGTGCCCACCGCCTTCTCGTTACATCTCCCCTTCTCTTCCATTGAGGGTCCTTGAAGCATGACCCAGGCAGCTGCACACCATGTACATTTGCTAAGGCAGCAGCCCTTGACCTGACCCATGGGCAAGGCCACCTGTGAGCACCAAGTCACCCTAGACCTTTCCGCATACATGACATTAAAAGCGAGCTGTGGTCCCTCACTCTCAGGGTTGCATGTGGCAGACACTGACATGAGTCAGTGCTCCAGCTTTTGGCTTCCATTTCCCAAAATACTCATGCTCAAGGGGAGTGTTTCATTGAGCACAGCTGCTTCCCAACACACTCTTCCCTCTCCACCTCAGAAAATCAGTGATTAAATACACGCAGCACTGAAATCGGGGTGGATTCTGGAAACAGTTTAGGGAGCTCCACGGCCCACCATCTCCAGGTATGTGAGTGGTCAGATTTCAAGCTGGTGCATCGCAGAAGCACTTGTGCAGGACCCACTGGGCTCCTGCAGTGATCCAGTGGACCTGCTATGTTCTTTACACCCTCCTGAAGTTCAGGGCGAACCTAGTGCCTGCAGCCGTGCTGGCTCCATCGTTGGAAGATGGGTGGAGCGCTGTTCTGATGTTTGCTGCATGGAGAGGCATGGTCCACCCACCTCAGGTGGATACTGCCCCTCGCTGAGCCTGGTGTTGACAGTCCTGATGTGTCCTGTCACAGGAGCATGTGCCTGAGGGGTATCTGCTGGTGGGTCTGGCACACTCTTGTGGGGATGTCTTTGGCTAAGCCAACTTCCACTTAAGAACTCAGACCCGGTGCTATGGCCACCGCTACCTGTGTTCTGGGCTGTCCCCTTCACTGAATACAGGTGGCTGGACTGCTCCATGTCCAGCCTGGACTCTGCTGTCACTGTGGTGATGCTATGAGCTTGACTCTATTAGGTTCCTGCTCTTTCCTTTTCAAGTAAGCAAACAACCTCCTGAGCAGAGCAAGAGCTTCGGAGCACAATGTCCATGCACGCTCATCTTTGACAGTGGGAGTCGGGCTGGTTTCAGCAGGTTTCGTGTGCAGGCTCACTTTCTGTGACTGCCTTGTGGCGATCACTGACGGCTCTGTGGCTCTGTAGCTCGGAGCACCGTGCACCAACCAGAAGCGCCCGTGTCACCCGGGCCTCTCAGGTCTTTGCCAGGCTGCTGAGTCAGAATCTGCCCTTGACAAACTGCCAAGTGACCCATGTAGATGCCAGGGGTTGAGATTTCACTGCTCTGTACACCTTACAACCTTTCACGCAAGTGCAGCCAACCCTACCACATCCTAAAGTCTAGAGCTTTGAGTGAGTACAGGCTGGCTAGGATGTTAGTCTGTGCCCGTTTCAAGTCCTGCACCTGCCAGCCACGTTTCATGACTGTTTGTGGTTCTGGGTGTCAGTGCCAGGGCCCTGTGCACACTAGGCATGCATTCTACCTCCAAGGCACACCCCAGCCCCCAAGGACCTTTTTTTAAAGATAAAAGCATGATTAGAATCCAGGTACGGTCACAGTCAAGAACCCGCAGTTATGAATAACATTACCGCAGTGGGAAATTGAGAGAGTGGGTTTTCAGTCTTCTGTGCTCTCTTGCTTTTTAAATAGACTTTTTCTTGGGCAGTGTTAGGTCCACAGCAAAACTGAGAGGAAGGTGCAGAGATGTCCCCTATGCCTCCAGCCTCATGATCTGCATCCCCCGCCAGCAGTGAACTTCCACTGGTGCATCATTGTCACCCAAAGTCTGTAGTGCACGGTCGCGGTGACCTCTGGTGTGGGACCTTCCGTGGGTTTGGACAGGTGTGCCACGATGTGGATCCAGCACTGAGCCTCATGGAGTCATTTGTCGTTGCTCTCATCCTGCCCTGTGCTCCTCTACCCCTTCTCTCTACCTCCCGGCTGCCGGCGATCTTTTTACTGTCTCCATAGTTTAGTCTCTTCCACAAGGTCATGAAGAGTGAGTCTTTCCATATTGGCTCCTTCACTTTGTTCTCTGCACTTAAGTTTCCTCCATGTCTTTTCATGGCCTACTAGCTCATTTCATTTTAGAAACGTAGAATATTTATTTATATTCCACTGTCTGGATATAGCACAGTTTATTTATCATACGTTGAAGAACATCTTGCTTGTTTCCAAGGTCTGGCAACTAGGAGTAGAACTGCTGTGTAGATTTCCACACTATCTTTTCAATGGAGTAGATCAAAACCAAGAAATAAAAATCGGGTTTTTTATTTTATTCGTCCACTTTTACAGTATATAGTGATTATGTCCATTGTGGGGAGCTGGAGCCTGTGTATGACACATCTTCATTCTTTTGATTTCCCCCTCTCCTCTCCTCTCCTCTCCTCTCTCCACGATCCTTCCATAGCTTGGTCCCCTTTTCATCTGCAAAAGATCTGTCCCCTTCTTTCCTATTATCTCTCTTATTTTGCTTTTTAACGTATATTTTGGAGAAATAAACTTGTGTGTCTGATAACAGAAAATGTGGTGTTCACACACAATGGAGCATTACTGTGCTGTAACGAAGGATAAATTTGAGTCACTTGTAGTTAAATGGGTGCAGCTGGAGACCATAATGTTCAGTGAAGAATCTGTTTCAATGCAAGAGGCTTCTTTGACGCAACACCATAACCCGAATTCTCTTCCGCCCACAGACATCGACGAATGTCAGAACGGCCCGCTGTGCCAGCGCAACGCGGAATGCATCAACACCGCAGGCAGCTACCGCTGCGACTGTAAGCCTGGCTACCGCCTCACCTCCACGGGACAGTGCAATGGTACGTAGTGTCCCCACAGGACGCATCCACTCACAGCCTTCTGCCTCAGACTCCCACGAGGCCCTGAGGCTGAAGAACACACGAGTTAAGATGTAGAACTGGTGAACTCCAGTAACTACGTTGGAAAGTGGAAAGTTGGTGAAACGTCTACACACCTAGGTTTTCTCCTGCTTTATCAGTGAGGTGTTTACATAAACTTCAACACTTACATAAACAGATTTCCTGTTTGCCTACTTGCTAGCCAACCTGCAAAGACCTACTCCACTGACGCACTCCTCTAGCCAGTGTTCACCGCCAAATTGTTTATCCCCTAGCGCACAATCCCCACAGGCAGGTGAGGCTCCCCCGCCCATCTGGACAGTGAGGCTCGCTTGCGCTGGACCAGATCAAGCTGAATAAATGAGGCAGACAATACTAGCCGCCTCTCTTACCCTCCTCGACATCTCACAGACCAAACATCACTCTGGGAAGGCAGTGGACATGAATCATCTTTTATTAATGTGAAGGCACAGTAGGTAAATGGGAAACCATGTCCTCTGGAGGTTAGATTTTTTTTTTCTTTGTTCCCTTTTGTCAAGGATGTGGGAGAAATAAGAAGGATGGTATGTTGCCCATTTAAATTGAAGATAAATTCTTCAGTATTTGCTGACACGTTGTAGCCAGTGCTGTGAACATTAAAACACTGGTGTTTCAACTCAGAAGCAGAATACTAGCTCCAAATGATTTTCTTGTAAGTTTTAAAATAATTAAAAAGCATCTTATATTTAGCAGAGAGGTGGAGAAAAACGTGTTATTCTGCTTGCAGTTCATTTCCGGTGAGTTTCCGGGATATTTCATGCATTTGTGAATGAAACAACTCGGGAACGTGGTCAGATTTTCCTTGGCTTTCCCTGGCCTGTCGGTGATTAAGTGGTAGGAAATGCGTGGCTTTCTGTAGGGTATTTTGCATTGTTTTATGAGACCTTGCTGGGAAGAGGGTGTAGTGGCAGAACAAAAAAATTCCTTTGAGAATCAAGACTTGTTTTGTTGAATTTAAAGAAACGTGTGCTCGTGTTGAGCATTTCATCAACAGAGCTGTTGTTATCCACTTAGTAAAAATACAAGGCAGGAAAAGTGGGGACCTCTGTGATATGAACCACAATGCCCCCGGTGAAACTTGGCATGGACCCACTTCCCTGCATTTTACTCCTGATTTATAGTTCTTTGGAGCTGGGTGAGATAATTCCAATCAAAATAAAGAGTTGCCGATTATATAGGATGTGACATTTCACCCTCAGGCATAAAGTGGGACCGAGCTACTTACAGATCAACAAGACACCCCACCATGGGGGCCTAAGCTTGTTCACATTTTCTTGCAGAACACTCACATACATGCAACACACCTGCTGCTGACAGGATGAATTCTGTGGGTGAACATTTTTGTGGCCCAAAACTCAATCTCCCCGCTTATCTGAAGTTCTCAGAAGGAAGGGAAAACACTTGAGTTTTGCAGCTAACTGTGCAGCCTCTGGGGTTGAAGGCTGCTTCTCAGGCATGTTGCAAAATACTCCTCTCTGCCTCCGTTCAAAATGAAAAGACCTAAAACTTTCTCTCTGCTGGAGGAGTTTTATTTCAGTTCATAAATACATTGCTTCCAACCCACAACCACAGCTGGTCCTAGTCCCTCCGTTGTTGCCTAGAGATCTGGGAGAATGGGTAGATGGGAAAGTTCAGGATGCTGGTCCGTCCACAGGAGCTGGCTAACAGGTTCGGCCCTGTCCTAGGTGTGGTGCCCAGGTATGGACACAGGCGGCTTCGTCCTGAGCACACCCGCAATCTCAGATGTAGTCTGCTGGGAATTCAAGTCCCAGTGCTTACACAAACCTGGTCTTCTGATATTGAGACACAGTGAGAACTTCGTAGGAAAGTTCTCCAGAATGGTCGGTAGCTTTGGGTTCCTCTGTTAGAACATCTGAGTACTATTTAATCCTCCTCTCTTTCTTTAAACCGTCATGAGGGACAGCAGTAAAAGAGAGAACATATTGAACACTTTTGATCCCTTTCTAAGAAGATCCTTCATCTCTCTCTCTTGCCTGTGAAACACTGACAGGAGACAGACCTGGTCCCTGCATGCTTCCCAACTTGGAGGTGGTGATGACAAAGTCACTCCAAAATTGGGAGTGGAAATCCGTGTCCTCTGCCCATCCAGGGAAGCAGTTTGCTTATTTTAAATTCACTGTCTTCAGTAGGAATACTTGAAAGCTGTTAATTTAGCTTTGCTACGTGGCTGTGAACCACTTGATCCCATTTGGGACTTTGAAACAGTGTGGTGATTCACTAGCTCTGGTGGGAGCCTGCGAGTGTGGGAGGAGGAGATGTCTGGCCCCCGAGAGGCTGGTTAGTGTGTGCAGCAAACAGTGCCGATTCCCGATGGTTGCGTGCTCGGAAGACAGGGCGAGAAGAGAGTATGAATTTCTGACCAAGAGCAGGATGTGGTGTGGGCTCTCAGCACTGACCGTAGAGATAACACTCTGTTTTCCTTTGTGACTGTAGGAAAAGCAGGATGAAACAATACCCTCCCAATGACACGTACGCTAAACAGTCTGGAAAGTTCTAAAAAAGTAGAGACACAACTGGGCATGGAATTGTGTCATTGTTGAATTCTTGCATTAAACTCTGCCCCTCAGATAATCACATTTCAGGAATGCAACAGAGATTCAGGTGATCATGAATGTAATTTAGAGCTGAGAGCTGAGCAGAAGCCAAGGCAGAGGGCTTCCCCGGAATGACCCCGAGGAAAAAGGAAGAAATGTTGTCCGTCAGGATTGTCAGCTCTGAAAGGAGCCGTTGTGTATGGACAGGAAGAGTTGATGAGATGGTGCGAAAGGCTGTAGAAGCAAGAGGAGAGTAAGGTGAAACTTGAACCCCAGGCAGTGTGGGTCGTCCATCCAGAGAGTCTCAATCTTAGCAACCGGATTTGTTTGACTTTGATTTAGCTTTCCGGGGGAAGTGTCAGTGACTTTGGGCACCAAACCTCAGCTAGACAAAGCACTTCAGTTAATTTCACATTTTGTGATGCTGTGTAGGCAGATAATCTCCCCTCCGGCCTGAGAGACTGCTCCTATTTCAGAGCATGACTGCCCCATTTTTCATCGTTTCCCGAGTTGTTAACACACCCCAACCTAAGTGTAAACCCATCTGAGACAAAAATAAATACGATGCCAGTATCTGCCTCACTAGTTTAGGGCTAAGATTAATCCCGAGAACAATGCCTAGAAGTGAGTTACTCCATGATATTTTGTCTTTTGAAAAGTCTCCAGTGAAAGTTTTTTGGGTTTGCAGATCGCAATGAATGTCAAGAAATCCCTAATATCTGCAGCCACGGACAGTGCATCGACACCGTGGGAAGCTTTTACTGCCTTTGTCACACTGGCTTCAAAACAAACCCTGATCAAACCATGTGTCTGGGTAAGTAAGTGACTGCCATGGCATTGCTTGCTTCATTTCTTACCTAAAAGTTCATTTGCACCTGAATGTGTATGAAATATAGCACTGAGTATTTCAGTAATTGTTTCACTGTTTAATAAAAATTGATAGATGCACAGAGTAACATCTTATTTGATCTGTGGCAATCTGAACATTATAAACCTCTTCCTTGATGTGCATTAGACTGTCGGTGTAGGAAAAAAGGGTTTTCTTTTTTTAGTGCTACAGATCAAGCCTAGGACAGCTCTCATATGAGGCAAATGCTCTCCCATTGGACCACACTTCCAACCCTAGAAAACTGCTCGCCTGAAAGATAAATTGAGAAAGAATTGAAAAAAATTAATTTTTGTTAGTGCTAATAGCCATTATTTTTGTTTTTATGTGGGTTTGTATTATTGGACCAGAGTTCAGCTTTTGAGTGTATATGAGTAATTTTTTTTGTACCAGGAATTGATTTCAGGACCTTGTGCTTGCCAGGCAGGTGCTGTGCTGCTGAGCTATATCCTTGGCCCTGTATGAGCAATTTTTAAAGAAAGGTCTGTAGTTTGTACCAGACCCTCAAAGGGAAATTTCCAGATCATCCTACAAAAGAAGAACGAAAAGAAATAAGCAAGGAATCATTTTTCTAGGGGGAACAAAGAGCTCAAGCTTTTCAATTCTTTGCTGGCTTCGGTGCCTTCAGAATATTGATTGCAAAGACACTTCAGATGTGTGATCCATCGCTTTCTTGCTTGTCCTCCTTTCTCTTCCGCCTTGAACGCAGCATGCATTGAGTCCTTCAGGGCCTTTAAGAACATGAGTCAGGTTCACAGCTGGAAGAGCAACCATCAGTCCAGTAACATTTAAACTGGTTGCTTTGGCTGTAAGTGGAACATTGCAGAAGTTCTGTCTTGTCCACGCCATAACACTAGCTAAGTTAAAGGAGCACGATGAGTCCTGCTCATCCCGAGCGGCTAACCCCTGCAGCCAGGAGATGCTGCGTGGCATCTTTCTGTCTCCCCGCTGAACTTCCTGAAGCCCTCTAACAGAGTCTGCATCTTAACTAAGCTTTTTGTCCGGCTTGGCCGGGGGCAACTGGGGAGGGAAGAAGCTCTCGATTGCTGGCACAGGGCGATGAGGAGAGTGAGTCCCTTTGGAGGCAGCAATCGCCTCCTGACTCGGGATCACTGATAATTCCTCTTCACCTCTGTAATCGGAAAGGAGAGGCCGTGACCCTCCCGCCCTCTCTTTGCCCCTCCTCCTCACCCACCACCCCTGCGTGCTGCCTGCCGCACCCTCTCCTGCCGATCAGTGCTAGCAGCCCCCTTTCATGCACCTTTATTTCCTCCTTGGTGTAACGGGCACCTCCCCTTTGTAGCTGCTGTGGTGAGACGCGAAAACATTTGTGACGCCAGGACTGCTTTCCAAAGCAGCCACAGAGGAAAGTCACAGACCAATAAAAAGGAGAATAATAAAGCGAGCGCACAGGGGAGGAGGCCAGCGGGGTGCTGCTCCGTGGGGAGAGGGGAGAGGAGGGAAGTCGCTCGTCCTGGAGGGGAGTTTGTGTTTGTGGGGGTCCCTGGGAGAAAGCGCGAGATGTCTGGAAAGGCAGGTTAGCTACAAAGCGAGGTTATTTTCTTGCTGGTGGCCAAGTCGTGCCAGGTGAGTCACTCCTTTTTGGTAAATTGGAGTGAGAACCTTACAAGTTGGAGTGTGCCAAAGGTGGCAGCAAGTCAAGGACCTGCTGCACACAGAAATTTTCCACTTTCAAGTGAAAATATTTGAGAAAAGCGGTATGGGTGGAGACTTCTAGAAGTCAACAGAATAAAATAACCCTTGTCCACTCCGCGTGTCCCCAGCTTGCCCTCGTTCACATGCCCAGCCAGGCCATACTTGGCGCCCAGGGCGTAGGACCCCGGCTGCCACTTGGGGAACCCACGCCAGCCTCAAGGGGTTCTCAGCCTGTGAGGACCTACGCCCCAAACGCCCTTCACTGCAGGACGGCGTGACTGTGTTTCTCTACGTCTTCCTTCCCACTAGACATCAATGAGTGCGAGCGGGACGCCTGTGGGAACGGGACCTGCAGGAACACCATCGGCTCCTTCAACTGCCGCTGCAACCACGGCTTCATCCTCTCCCACAACAACGACTGCATAGGTGCGTGTGCGGGACGGGGCGCCCGAGGGGAAGGCAGCTCCCGCGTGTTCTGTCACTTGTGTCACCTCCACTACGGTGACTGTGTTTCTTTCTTTCCAGTGTTTGCCATCACCTCAGAGCAGTTGGTGACAGGGCTGGTCAGGCAGGCTGTGCGCGTCCAACGTCAGCTGTAGTAACTCCATCCACTGCTTTCATTGACGTGCTCGTTAGCGGCAATAATTTTTATCTCTACTTTGCTGTAGATTAAATAAATATCAAAACAAATGGCATGGATAAAGCTTTAAAATACACAAAAGCTATTCTTTATATAGAAATCACAGGATGCAGAAATTATGTGGACCTCATTGACTAAATATTCCTCTGTAGTCTTCCTTAAAAGAAATAAACTATTGAATGCATAGCATTCCCTTTATGAAACATGCTAGGAAACAGTCATGAGCCAGATACTGTATTGGGCTGGAAGCTAATTTTTCATATTTCTGCCTGCAAGAATACTAAAGAATGCCTTTGGCTGAGTTGTGTATTAGGGGATCTGTGTTAGCTTTTAAAAATAAAAGGAAGGTCAAGGTGAAAGTGATATAAAATTCTAATGTGCACCATCAGCCTGTAAGGTAATAATGAAATCTTGCTGCAGTTGATAGGTGTGTAAGCCATGTGTCTCGGTACAAACTTGAGCTCCATTATAATGTTTCTTATTTGGAGGCTGAGGCCACAAAGGCCACTGGAATCCAGACTAAGTATGGCTGGCATTTTGATATTTTGGGGGGAATATAGGGAAGGTAATTTTTTTTTTTTGGCAGATGTTGATGAGTGTGCAACCGGAAATGGGAACCTGTGCAGAAATGGCCAGTGCATCAACACCGTGGGATCCTTCCAATGCCAGTGCAATGAAGGCTATGAAGTCGCTCCTGACGGCAGGACCTGTGTGGGTGAGTATGGGGCTCAGACACCCACCTGGGGAGAGCTGCTCCCAGAGACTGTTCACAGAGCTAGTCCGGCTGTCCTGACCGTTCCTCTTGGAAGCCCAAGGGAGAAGTCAGGGTAGAATCAGACTGACCTTGAATAGAATCACACTAATCTTGCCTGTAGGAACTGTATTTTTGTTCTGATTTAAAAAAAAATATAGCCAGGCACAGTGACATATTCTTGTAATGCCAGAACTCAGGAGGCTGAGGCAGCAGGATCACCGTGAGTTCACCTGGGCTACATGGTGAGTTCAAGCCCAGCCTGAACTACAAAGTAAGAACTTGTCTCAAAAAACAAAACACACACACACACACCCTGCACATATGTCACTTTCCCTTTTATTTTTAAAAATAAAGTTATATACAGAGAAAATGGCAATTGTTATATTTATTAGTTCTGATTATCTTTCTTAAGTTTTTATTCAAAATACATTTGTAGTAGCCTCACATAATCTTCTAAGTGGCCTTAAACTCCTCATATCCACTGACTTTTCACATGGTACATTCTTCCAGAAACCATTCATTTGTGGCAGGTAGGATAAAACATGGTTTACACATTGCACAGTTCAGGAAGCTGATAAGCCTTGTTTTTATTGAGTTATTTATTTTTCTCTTTGTGGAATTTCATGGATATTGATGAGCTTTAGGTGCTTGAATTAATTCCAGTCACTTTGAATGTGAATTGCTGGGTGGAATTCACACCAGAGGGAGCCTCTTCATTCTCTTTTCCCTTTTCTCTGCAGATATCAATGAATGTCTCCTAGAGCCTAGGAAATGTGCCCCAGGCACCTGCCAGAACCTGGACGGGTCCTACCGCTGCATATGCCCGCCTGGGTATAGCCTGCAGAATGACAAGTGTGAAGGTAGATGGGACAGAGGGGCTGTGGGGTTTGGAAATGGGCAGTGCCCCGGAGTTTCCACAACCAGTTGCTGTGAGGTGTCTTCACATTGGAATGCTTCCGGGTCGGAGGCTATGACTTCCGGCCTCACACTTCTGACCAGACCAGAGCAGGTCATCTTTAGCTGACTTCTGGTTACTTTTCTCTGTGCACACAGCTAGCTTTCACTGTGCTCTCTAGAGCTTGTGAAAATGTCACGTCCCCACCGCCAGCTTTCTCAAATTACCTATGCTCCAGTGGCCCAGAGTTAGAGTTAAAAATAACCCTGAATCCAGCTAGAGTCAAAGAGCACAGTCAGGCTCAGATCAAAGTGGTCCTACAATTCGTATGTGTGTGTGGTCTTCACCGACAGAGTGGTAGAAGGAAAGACTCAGGAAATGTTACAAGGTTCCTTTCCCTTAATCTCAACACACATGTCATGGCATAGAGTCAAGAATGTGAATTGCAAATACTTAATAAATAAAGACGGTTGAATGGATTTTCACGATATCACCTCGCTCATGCCACTGCTTTGAACAGGTCTGGCTGTCACCCCCAGTGAGTGAAAATTTACTCTCCTTCTGATATTGTCAAAGACTGGCTTTATGTACTGCACTATTAATGCATAATTCTCCTAAAATGAATAGAATAGAGGTGTATAGAAAGAGAAATGATTTCCCAAATGGTTGATAAGTGGGCCCATTCTACAATATTTGTCCTCATTATTAAGAAACTGACGCCTACAGACTAATATTTACTCTCATAAAGAGAATCAGTCGGTGTGGTGGCACACATCTGTAATTCCAGCACTTTGGGAGGCTGAGGCAGGAGGAGTGCAAGTTTGAGCTCAGCCTGGGCAACTTAGCAAGGGCTTCTCTCAAAATTAAAAAATAAAAAAAGGAACTGAGAATGTAGTTCAGTATGAAGGCCCTATGATCAAATGCGCAGTACTGAAAAAAAGCCATAGCAACAATGCCAAAAAAAATCAAGAAAAATAAGCATTTTTACAAACTTTAACTTTCCTTTTAAAAATGTAAACGTGGGGGGAGTGTGGAAATGGAGTAATTTAATCAAGAGCAGTTCAAATCCATTAATAAATCACAAGGGACACAACACAATGGTAAATATAACCTCATAACCTGGAATGATGAAGAAGCTGATTTTGCATTGTACAAAAAGATAATCACTTAGCAGTGCCCATTTCTAGAATATCAGTTGTGTGGTTATAATATTAAATCAAGATAGTGGAGTTCATTCTTTGAACTTTTGCATAGTTGGGCCTTTTGGGAATAAATTTGTGCCAGGCAAATACATTTTGATGTGGGCAGAACTCTTAGCAAAACGTGAAATGAGGAATGCTATGATATGAGAGGTACTCAGTACTTGGTTAGGAAAAAATATATTTGCAAAATAGCATGGCTTAGCATTAAGACTCACTACTTTCTTCCCTACAAATTCCTACTGAATTTGCTGGAATAAAGTAGCCATCCTTTTTCTAAAAGTAGGGTGATTGTGCAATTAACTGGTCAACCCAGTACAATTTTAAAAGTGAAAAAAGACACTGTTAATCATGAAGTCACATCAACACGCACAGACGTAAACTGGGACTCTCCAGACAAAATAGGACATAGGGTCCCTGAGGCACTGCAGGTCTGCCGCAGGCCACCCTTCACAGGAGCTAAGATACATGATGCACTAAGGAAATACATCACCTCCAGGGTGTGTTATGCCCGTGTGTGATGAAAATCAGTGTGTCAAACAAGATATTGTTGTATCTTCAGCAAAATTTCACTGCAAACCCTTCAGGAGTCTCATTTCTGTGATAACCTTCACTTCCTATTATATGGGACTGTGCTTGCTTTCATGAGTATTCGGGCCCTTGTAAAATGCTTTAGGGCTCCTGCATGGGATACTGTTGAGAGCCCTATGGATGAGTGGAGGAAATCAGTTTGGTTCAGGGGTCTACATTCTCACATTGCGATCCACCTCAGAATTTCTGCTTACTGATCACTGGCAATGTGGGAGTCTAGAGTTTCCGGCCTCCTTCCTGGCCTAATGTGGTATGAAATTATTCCTGCTTTTCTGCTTAGTCGAGTGACTCCTCCTGGGTAAGGGAAATGTGTCATTGCACCTCTTAGAAGGTGCTAGCAGATTTCATGTTCACATTAAGAACTGCAAAATGTGATGTTTAAAAGTCTTAACCTAGAAGTGCCGCTCACAGTGTTATGCCACAGAGAACAGCTTCATGCCTGGAAGGGTTTTGAAACTCAGTGGCACTGGGGAGCTGGTGGTGCCTGCGCTGTGCTCTGGCTTTGTTTGACGCGTATCCTTCTTGTAGATATTGATGAGTGTGTTGAAGAGCCAGAGATCTGCGCCCTGGGCACCTGCAGCAACACGGAGGGCAGCTTCCGCTGTCTGTGTCCGGAAGGGTTCTCCTTGTCCTCCACTGGAAGACGGTGCCAAGGTAACTGCCTCCCAGCATCCTGCGTCTCCACATTTGGTGTGATCAGTTGTATGTTTTAAATGAGGCAGAGCTCTGCTTCTTATTGAGGGGGACAGTGGCAAGTGTTCAGTCACTAGAAGCCTAATGCTTACCACATGTCAGAAGGTTCATTTTTAGTTTTAAGGCTAGAACTCATCCATCACGTTACGGTTGCTTATTCTACTGTTTTGATGCTTAAATCTCTTAGGGGGAGCCCTAAGAACACAAATGCTCACAGGTGGCCAGTGGGGATCATCATGTGCCCCTGAAATGTCAAAGCCTGGTGACATGTGCCCTAGCTTTGACCAGTATACACATGGGCACAAACCTAGACCTTCAGAGAAAAAAAGTGCCGATAATCCCATCTGCCCAGAATAAAGTGCCCTGTCCCGTACAGCATAAATTCTGTAAGAAAACAGAACTTTAAAGCGGTCAGGGTTAATGCTGGGCCACCGTTCATTCTCAAGAATAATGCTTGTCAGCTGTTCTGGTACAGATTTTCAAGGGAGGCCAAGTCAGCTTTCAAATTTAAAAAAGTCAGAAATAGCCTAAACTTCAACATAACACAATGTATGATTATGTCACTAAAAAACTATTTAGACATTTCTAAGCAATATAATTTTTAGGTGGCTGTCTACTTGTGCAAACTAGCTTAATGAATTCTAGGAGAGGGGCCCACAAATATACAGATTTCCTTTTCCTTAGCAGTGTCTGCTGTTCGATTGTTTTGATGTTGAGTTAGGGCTGTTTTTGGTTTGGGCTGTTTTGTGTGCGCGCGCGCGCGCGCGCGCGTGTGTGTGTGTGTGTGTGTGTGTGTGTGTGTATGTGTGTGTGTTTCTTCCATATTTCCAAATACGAAGTGCTGGATCTCATTTAGGATTCCAAAACTTGGGTTTGGGGGTCCCAGCCCCACCACTTTCCAGCCTGGAGGAAATAATTTAATGTTTTGGAAGCTCAGTTCCTTCATCTAAAACAATAGCAATACCTGCTCAGCCAAGCTCTCAGAACCCGAGACGGAGCTCCGTGTCTGCAGCCCCAAAGACTCTTCCTGTTCTGTTGCATTATCTCTGAGTTTCTCATTTTGAAAGTATGAAGGAGAGAGCTGAGAGTTCTCTGCTTGCTTTGATCTTGTAGGGAGCTCTCAGGGGTCCCCCAGGATTTCGGGGTGGTGAGTGGGGAGGAACTCTAAATAGAGCTAAATCTGTTAGAATAAACAGATTTTCTTTCTGTTGGCCCAGCCCAATACTAACTCCCACCCCCTCGTGTGTGTGGGCCTTTGGCTCAGCCTCGGCTTGGAAGAAAGCAGCGGGAATCCAGGTGTGAATCTGCCGATGTGGCAGGCAGAGGCCATTCATTCCGTTCGCGCTGGCCCGACACGGCACAGGCGGGCGGTGCCGGGAGAACTGGCCCAGCTGTGAGCAGCTCTCCACTTGCGCAGCCCGGAGGCAGGGCCAGCATGGAGGAGTTTGAGCAGGGAAAGTGGCTTTGTAGTGCTGAGGCAGCTGCAAGGGTTCAGGGCGGGCTCTGAGCACAGGGGTTGATAAGTGGGCGTCTCTGCCAGCCCAGCTGAAGTATACGCGTGGGCCCAGCTCTGGCTGCCCGTGCCAGGCATCTCTGGTCATGAACCGTTCTAGATGATCACACAAGCAAAAGTCGTGACTCTCCCACAGGGCACAGATTTTGCCACAGCCCAGAAATGAACACCTTCGTTTTTCCTGTACAATGACAAAGTAGGAGTCAGAATTCTACTGGGATGCAATGAAAAAATCTCCCAGAACTGTGGATTATGTTTTTGAAGCAGCAAGGGCCATCGGGTGGACAGTTGAAGGAAGGGAACTTGTGACCTAGACCAATTAGAATCTGGGTGTACAGGGGTGTGGGAGAGGAAGGGCTGAGTCCTAGAGCAAGGTCAGCATCGGGTGGAAGAAAGAAGGAGAATTTTCACAGGCTGGGAGCACACCGTGTGTGGATGCGTGTTAAAGAAACACCAAAGACAAAGGAGAGAGTTGTGTTTCAATATATTTGTTGGAACATCTTTGTGAGTAGCCCTTGGATCATATCATAGCCATTTTAAGCCTAAGCAATAAAAACAGTTCTGATGAATACAAAGCAATGTATCTGACACAGAGCCTGAAGAATGAAGGAAATCAAAAGGTGTCTCCTAGGAAAGGAAGACTTGCTAGGTCTTGAAGTTCCTCAGCAAAGCTGAGAAAATCTGGGCGTCAGGACAAGAATAGGCTTTCATTGCTTTTGACCTTCAGAAGGGGCGTTGGTAGAAAGATGACAGGTGGGAGTGCAGTGGGAATTGCAGAGGGGACTCAGCTGGACGTGTTGGTAGCCACTGAGAAGTTGAACAAGTTCATCAGGGAGGCCAGCTGAATTGGACTTATAAAGCTGGTTAAATATGATGGATGGACGGATGGATGGATGGACGGATGGATGGATGGACGGACGGGTGGGTGGATGGATGGATGGATAGATGGGTCGGTGGGTGGACGGACGGGTGGGTGGATGGATGGATGGATGGATGGATCGGTAGATAGATGGATGATGGGTGGAGAGATAGATGAGAGATAGTCTTAACTTTAATTCATGAAGACTTCTGTGATCTTTGGCAACTCTGTTACTTTTTGTGTTGTTGCCTTTGTCATGAAATTAAAACTGGGGTAATTACCTTAATAAAAACGCATAGGGGGCGATGGCAACTTGCTTCCGGGGATCGAGAAGCACTGCTGGGAGAGAAAGAAGAATGCAGAGGTGGTCATTACTGAAGGAAAAGGAATTGGGCAGAATAGATTTGAAAACATGTCTTTAAAAACCTATGGATTTTAACCTCTTGTAGAATTGGAGAGGAGTCACCCAAGACCTTAGAAGTTTACTTTGAAGGAAAACACACTCCAGATATCTGGATGTACTTCTTCTTAAAAGTCACCCAGTTTGTACTACAAGAAATGGAAAAGTCAGTTTCCAAAATTATGTCAAGCAATACTGGAGAATTTTATAGGAAAGGAATACCATCTTTCTTAGAGTCCCCCAGCAACAATCAATATTAAAGAAATATATATATTCATTGAAAGAAAGATTGTCCCACCCACCCCTGGCCCTGAACCCTTCTTTCCCTCTGTGTGTTGAGCTAAGCGAAATTCTGGTGAACACTGAATGCTGGTGTGGCTGTGTGTGCCTGTGTGTGGATTAGAGGAAGCCTGTCTTGCATTTGGTATCCAACAGCTCTGCGAGGTGCCACGTCCGTGACCGTCTGTTGTGGTTTTGCCAGTCCCCCAAGTGACCACTCTTTTATTTGCCCTAAGCCTGTGACCTGAGCTTGTATTTGGGTTCCGGGTCTTAGAGTCCACAACAAAGTGAGCTATCCCAGTAAACACTTGAACTGACCCTAGTGTGCTTGCTACATCTCATACAAAACCCAGCGAGCAGAGCTGTCAGTGAAGGGGTCTTGTGGCTGATTCCAGCTGTCACTGTCCCAATCCCGAAGTCCCCAGTGGGTATCCATGTTGGACTTCATTATGACACCAGGTTATTTTGAAATATTGGCTGCACACACACAGGGAGACTCTCCTTGTTGAGGAGAGGACGCGCTGGACACCGTGTGTTGCTCACTCTTCACTCACTGGGAAATCACTGACTGGCCTCGTGACTTTACACTGCAGATTTGAGGATGAGCTACTGTTATGCGAAGTTTGAAGGAGGGAAGTGCTCTTCACCCAAATCCAGGAACCACTCGAAGCAGGAATGCTGCTGCGCCTTGAAGGGGGAAGGCTGGGGTGACCCCTGTGAGCTGTGCCCCATGGAGCCCGACGGTACGTGTGACAGCTGTGTTCTCCTTACACCATGCGCAGTGCAGGCCAAGATCATTGGCTTTAGAAAGAGTACGGCAGTCTGTCAGTCTAATTAGAATGTCCTATGAAAGGTGTATTCCAGGAGCTGGGTAGTTGTTCAACGACATTAGGAGTAAGTGTTGGAGGACTAAGCGCGAACCTCGGGCAGTCTTGTCCCCACCCCTGATGTCTGGGTTTGTCTTGTTCGCTGTCGTCTCTGAACATGCACGCAGCGTGGGGCCACCTGGGTGTCACGATTTCCTTGGGAAGAGGCCTGTGACGGGTGGCTGCTGCTCTGCCTCCTGATGCATGCGTGTCCTCTGCAGAGGCTTTCCGGCAGATCTGTCCCTACGGAAGCGGCATCATTGTGGGACCTGACGACTCCGCAGTGGGTGAGTGGCCTGGGCTCGAGTCTGAGGCACGCCCTTCAGCCCCACAGCTATCTTGAAAAAAGTCAAGCTCTGCTTTTTCATTTCACTTAGATACCAATTGTATGGTGATGTCACATCGTTACTGATCAGACACTGAAAGTGTCTAACGCATAGTTAAGAAAAATACCTTGGCATTCACTGTCTTTTCCTCCCTTGCTTAAGACATGGATGAGTGCAAGGAGCCCGACGTCTGCAAACACGGGCAGTGCATCAACACGGACGGCTCCTACCGCTGCGAGTGTCCCTTCGGCTACATCCTCGAAGGGAACGAGTGTGTGGGTGAGTACGAGCCGGAAGCTTCTGCCGGGATCTTACAGATTAGGAAGTAAGCGAGACAGCGTGCATACTGGCAGCTGTTACTCCCAAGACGGGACTTCAGTCTCACCCATCCGTTCATCCTCCTGCATGTGTCACCACCATGTGCCAGACACAGTTCTAGACTCTGAGGCCACTGCAGGGCACCGAGCAAAGAAGGTCCTTCTTTCTGGGGACACACAGTCTAATGGGCAAACAGAAGCTGGACACTTCCTAAGAGATACTGGAAAGGAGGTCATCCTAAGGATGCTCTTGGTGAAATTTAAAAAACGGTTAATGATTCCCTTGGTATATAAACTACAAACCTTATCTGGATTTTATACCTTCAGTAATATGAAAGGCTGTATACCCAGCATGAATTCCTGCTGTTAACCTTCCCATTCAGATTTCCAAGAATGGCTCCGATGGTGAGCCTTTGACCCTTAATCTGCACTTATTCCAAGTTCACCCCAAGTGTTATGTTTATCTACCTAAGAATTCCAAAGCAGTTCGGTGTCACCTGAACTGATAGTGGTGTAAATAACAAAGGTTTATCTGTGTCAATTAAAAAGTGATCTTTTCATACAAGGAGCTAGGATTTCAAGATTCTGGCCCCAGCTATGCCTTGGGATATGATATTATTCACATGAAGTAATTTATTTCTAATTAGCTTTCCAACTCTAAAATGCAATGACATCATTATGACTTCTGTTAACAGAAAGGAGAAATAGTATTCTTTTTTTCTTTTTTCTTTTTGAGAAACAATATTCTTGACTGTGAAATGTAACTTGCTAGAGGCACGAAAGCAAATTGTTGATGTTTTCTTTTTGGGATCTTCAGTTAGTGCTAAAGCGTATGTGCAAAAGGTGCCTCCTCACATAGGGTCTCCCTACCATGTCTCTTGCCTTCGCTCCCCGACTCCAGGGCCCCACATAGGTCATATCTCTTCACAATGGCCCACTACTCTTTGGAGCCTGAGATAGGTAAAATAACAATGCTATTTCTAAGAATATGTCCTTTCCCAAGGAAGGGTCAGAATTAAGAGTACTGAGTGTTCAGGTGGTTGTGGTAGGAAGCCTCTATGTGTTTTCTTAGGTCTCCTTGATAAGATGTGTTCTCTCTCTGTGCTTGTTTAGAAAATGTCATGCCCTAAAGATATTTCTTTCTAGCCTGTCTTCAGCCTAATGGAAACCATCTGGTTTTAACAAAAGCAACAAAATCTACTTGAATCTTGATTTTATCCAGCATAGTAATTCTCCTTAACCTCTGGTCTCTGATTTTACGTCAGTTTAGTCTTCTATTTTATATCTGGCAGGACTCCATTGTGGTGAGGCTTCTAGTAGAGTGATGTAATGTGGGGCCAAACTGGGGGAGCATTTCTATCTTTATTTTCTTATTTTAAAGAGAATAAAAATTTTTTAAAAAACTAATGAAAATGATAATAAAAAAAACAATAAAAATGATTTAAAGGGGCAGAAACTTTGGACTGCTTGGAGGGACCTTGTTTGAATCACTGCAGCTTCTGTTCCTCCTAGAAGACAGGCCCTTCCCACTGCGGCAGTAGCGGGAGGAGGACACACAGAAGGCAGTGTGAGCACTGCGTTGCAGGCGCTGTCCCTGCCTGTGCCACAGAGCGGGCAGATTCGGCTGTAAACCTTGATGACAGGGTGCGCACGTTTCTTTCCTGCAGAACGCAGGACACAGGACTTTCCGAGCAGAGCGCGCTGGTAGAAGGACAGGCTTGTCTGGGTCCGGTTGTAGCTCAGTTGTCTTTTGTGTTTCCTCCTGGCCGCCTGCAGACACTGATGAGTGTTCCGTGGGTAACCCTTGCGGCAACGGGACCTGCAAGAATGTGATTGGAGGCTTTGAATGCACCTGCGAGGAGGGATTTGAGCCTGGCCCCATGATGACGTGTGAAGGTAAAAGCCCAGAAGCCCCCACGAGCTGGTCCCCTGTATTGACTGCTTCAGACTGAATACCGCTCAGGTGTACAGAAGAAAGAGCATCTGAGCCAGCTGGGTAATCACTTATTCTCTGTGTGGCCCCTCTGCAGAGAATATCCGAGAAAGATACAGGTGGCTCAAGGCACAGGTCACACTGGGTATAGGCACAGTACCGCTGGGGTGGGTGTCCCCACGACTTATATTTGATGCACCCCCATCTTTTTTGTTACCTTCTGTCTTATTTTCTATTTCCTCTTCTTTCTCTTTGTCTCCTATGATCTTGTTTTTCTCCCTTTATCTCCTGTGAGCTCTTTGTTTCTCTTCTCTCCTCTTCTATTTGTGGAAATGTTTTCACACTTTGATCACGGCACACGAGGGTGCCTGCACCACATAAGCATCTAAAAAGGAGCCATCACTTGTCTGGTAGGAGGTTTGGAAAGATGGGAGGGTCTAGAAGAGCGGTTCTCGAGGATGGTCCCTGAACCCTCGGGCATCAAAGATGCAGATTTCCAGGCTCCGTGGCAGATCTAGAGTCAGAAACTCTTAAGGGGTGGGAGCAGCAGAGACCCTGCAGGCGCTGGGCAGATACGCTCTCAAGTTGGGATCACTGGCCTAAGAGTGAAGTAGCAAGAGGGGGAGGGGGAGGGCAAAGTTGGCGTTAGAGGGGGCTCTTCGTCAGAGATGCGGTCATCAGCACCCACTTTAAGAGCTGTGACTGAACCCCTAGAGGCAGTGACTGAGTCGTGCCCTCAGCTCTGACTCATGCTCTCTGTCCGTATCCCTGGTCATGGAGCAACATGAGTATCAAGGTGGTGTCTTTAACCCTGCTTCTCTGAAACACATTTTGAGGGTTCCAAACCATGGTGTCTCTGAAAATTTCCATGGTGTAAGACTAGAACCTGGGCGTCTAGGTGAGCTGGGTCTCTCTGTGAATGTAAAGTGATCCCAAGCACTGATTCCCGGGAGAAGAGTCACGGTTAACTCACAGGAACCCCAGTGTACAGTGAAGAGGAAGGAGCTCACAATGTTGGGGGGATCAGCTTCTGTTCTGATGAGTCCCCCAAGCTGGGATTTCAGAAAAGTCCCCATACGTAGGGTGACCTGTAGTTTCTCATCCATGAGAATAATTACAATGAGACAGCAGACATAAGCAGGGTCTGTGCTGTCCTCTCCTCTCTCTCTCCCTCTCCTCTCCCTCTTCCTCTCTTCTTCTCCCTCTTCCTCTCTTCTTCTCTCTCTTCCTCTCTCTTCTTCTCTCTCTCCCTCTCTCTTCCTCTCTCTCCCTCTTTTCCTGTGCCCTCTCTTTCTATTGTTGATGTCCATAGTTCATTATTGCCTTCATTCCTTTTGCTGCAGATATCAATGAATGTGCCCAGAATCCTCTGCTCTGTGCCTTCCGGTGTGTGAACACTTACGGGTCGTATGAGTGCAAATGTCCTGCGGGGTACGTGCTGAGAGAAGACAGGAGGATGTGCAAAGGTGAGATCTCTTTGTTAGAGACGACGGCCCACGTCCTTCTGAGCTTCCCTTAGCAAAGGAGGGCCGGGGACCAGGGAACACAGTCCTTGGGCCATTTAGGGATTGGCCCTGTTCACCTGCAGCTTGGAGCACCGCCAGGCCAAGTCCAAGGCTGCACCACACCTCTTTATTAGTACAGTGTGCATCGTAAGCCTGAGGGGCACTGGTCGCACTACAGAACATGAGGATACAAGAGAAAAGGGGCTTCCCTCCACCTGCAGAGCTCTGTGTGGACAGGTCGAGATGAAAGATAAATAGTCATAGTACTGTATGGTCAACTCTATGGGGTTCTGAGAATGTGGAGGAGGGTAAATGAGAACACATAGGCGAGGATGTTGTATTTGAAGATGACGTTCGACATGGAATCTACTTCAGTTAAACTATTCCAGTAGAGATGCTTCCTGGGTATCATGTCCGAAGCGGGAGTCCCATCATGTCCGAAGCAGGAGTAGGCTGATCCCACACTACTTCAGGGCTCCCATGTGGCAGCTGCTCCTAATGATCCTTAAATGAAGTTTCACTTTGGGGGAGGAAGTTTTCTTAAGTGGGAGCTCCTGACCCCATGCAGGAAGAAGTTCAGACTTCTTGTCTTAGTTACTTTTCTCGTCTTGCTGAGACAAAATACCCAATGCCCAGAATTAAGGAAGGAAAGGTTTATTTAGCCAAAAGTTTGTGGAGGTTTCAGTCTATAATCAGCTGTCTCCAAGGCAGGGTAGTGTGGCACAGGGGCAACACTTTAAGGCCACACAAGACAGCAGAAGCAACAAGAACAGAAAGGGGGAGAGCGAGTCTCTTCTCCTCCCTTATATTGTATGCCAGCTGTCCGCCCATGCCATGTGCCCTCCTCTTCCACAAGCTCGGTATATTTACAAAGTGAGGACCCTGGTCCCCTGCTGAATTCAACTTCTAAACTTCTCCAGTTGACACAGTGTATCAGCCATTACAGTCCACCCCTTGTCAACTTGGTAACCAACCACATTTCTTTAAACCAGCTTCCAGATACAAAGACATGCTTATTCATATTATTTCACAATTTCAACATCATAACACAGGTTTAACTATCCTTAAGAACCAACATTAAGTCTATCAACATTATATTGCATTAGAACCATAACATCCTGCCCCTGGCCCCACGAAGATGCATGCACATCCCTTTTTGCAAAAGGTATTTAGTCCATCTGCAAGAGTTGCCAAAATCCTAAAAGTTTCAGCACTGCTGAAAAGTCCAAGTCCTAAGTCTCCTCCCAGATGTAAGGCAAACTCTTAGTTGCGAGCCCCTGTACAATGAGAAATTAGACACTTCCAATGATCAAGGGCACAAAATAAATGTTTTCGTTTCAAAAGTTACAAATGAGCATACAAAGAGTTGGAACCGAAACAAGTCCAAAATCCAGCAGGGCAAACATTAACTCCTGTAGTTCCATGTCCAACATCTGAAGCCATCTGTGGAACATTGTGAGCTGCAAGGGGTTTGCAGGACTCCACCTCTATGGCACTTCTGGTGGTTACACCTCCCACAGCTTCTCTCTTAGGCCTGCTTTGCTCCCTCCTTGCAGCTTTCCTTAGATAATTCCTGAGTTTTCCAAAGTTCTGGGGTCTCCATTGCACCTTTGGCTTCACCCTCAGAGCTTCACATATTGCTGTCTCAGGGGCACATGGCCTGGCTTCATAGGCCTTCTGAATTCAGGGTGGAAGCCTTTTTAACTCCATAACTCTTACATTCTGCATGCACCAAAACCAGCACCACATCGATGATACCAAGGTTGGCTGCAGCTGGAGCAGTCACCAGGCTTACCTCTCTTGGTTGTAGGGGTTGAGTGCCTGGATTGATGGGAACTGTGAATCCAGTTCTGACGAACAAATTTTTTATGCTGCTGCCATTCTGGAACATGGTGCTCTGTGGCTTTCTCCTCAAAGCAGTCTTTGACTTTTGCAGTTTTGAGGCTGCAAAGGGTGGAGACTTGCTGCTTGTGATGCCCTCAGGCCATCTTGTCTACACTCCTGTTCCTTCTCAGCGACTGAGATCTCCTCAGCTTTATCTTATAGTCCACAGTTTCTTATGAACGCTGTATAATGGAAGTGGGTTTATTATAGTGTAACTCATCATTCTTAGAATACATATTATATATTGTGACACTAATGCCGCTATCATATTATGAAATATTATAATAATGTAAGGCCTCATCAGTACCATCAGAAAGAGTCAGAAAACTTTAAGAAAGGAGTGGGGAGGCAAAGGAAGGGGCTCAAGCTCAGGGGCACTTAGAAGACTCCTTTCCCTGTTGGAAGAGGTCAGCACCCAATGGACACAGGACGAGATCAACCAACACTGAAATCACCTAGATGAGCGTGGGCTTCTTAGCGCCATTTCCCGTTTCCAAGGCAGCTTCTGTGGCAGGTGTGTGACTCCGCATTCTTTACAGACGAGGATGAGTGCGAGGAGGGCAAGCATGACTGCGCGGAGAAGCAGATGGAATGCAAGAACCTCATCGGGACCTACATGTGCATCTGCGGTCCCGGCTACCAGCGGAGGCCCGACGGGGAAGGCTGCGTGGGTAAGACACTCTCCGCGCCAGAGGCTTGTGGTTCACCCTGGTCCTCCTTCTCTTGCTCTCCTGTGAGCTGGGCTCAGTCCTCCCCACCCATTGCAATGTCGTCTCCCTGGTGACTCAACCCTGCTGCTAATACCCTGGCGTGGGTACTGACACCGGGTGCCTCTGCAAACACAGCAGGCCTCCAGAAAGCCAGTGGGGTATGCGGTGGGGTCCAGACACTGGACATTCTGAAGCCATCTGGGTGATCCTGAGGTGCTTCCAGCATGAGAACCACAGCTTCAGGCCAGGGGATGAGAAACTCCAGCCTGCAGCTCACAGGCCGCAGCCAGCAGTTGCTGTCAGTGCCGCTGGATTAGGACACAGCTGTAAGAGCTCACTGGCTGCTCTCATGCCAGGGTGGCAGAGTCAAGTTGTCACAAGAAACCACAGGGCCCCTGAAACCTAAAGCATTGACTCTCTGCCCCTTATAGAAAAAATAACTTTTGCTTTAGACAGCAGATAGAGGAGAAAATGATTAGAAAGTTCCCACATGGACCCTTTTCCTTTCTCAAAAAGAATGGCACCAGGAAGGTATATTTTATGTTATCAGTCAAAAAGATTAAGATTCCCATTGTCCCCTGACCCAGTAAGATACAGAACTAAGTAACAGTCAAAGAGCAGGCTTTAAAAGCATGGACAGGTATGATGGTGCACACCTGTAATCCCAGCACTTTGGGAGGCTGAGGCAGGAGGATCGAAGTTTGAACCTAGCTTGGGGAATTTTGCACCTTAGCGTGACCCTGTCTC
This sequence comes from Chinchilla lanigera, assembly GCF_000276665.1. NCBI lineage: Eukaryota > Metazoa > Chordata > Mammalia > Rodentia > Chinchillidae > Chinchilla > Chinchilla lanigera. The sequence continues at coordinate 5,481,948 of NW_004955409.1, forward strand.
AACATTAAAAATTTTAAAAACCGGCTTGGAATGTAGCTCACTGCAAAACCCTAGGCTTAATCCCGAGTCCTGAAAAGAAAATTATAAAGAAAATATGGGAATTGGTAATCACACCTTGGATCCTCCTGGGTCATTCTCAGCCTCAGCTTGGTGATGGATTTCCTTGGGCACCCTCCCCAAACCTTTGACTCCGGTGGTTGGGGACAGCGTGGGCATCTGGAGTTTTCACCTGATCTCACAGTGCTGTGGATGCCACTCCCCACTTTCTGCCTGTCCCGGTCACGCTGGTTTCAGAGATTCGTGATTGTTCCCCAAGGAGGAAATTATGGGCAAATGGCTGTAGGGTGCTATAAATAATCATCGAGGGTGACCTCAGTGTTTTGTAAACTGGGACGCCTGAACTGTGGTCCCTTATTTCTTAGTAATCTCTCCTGACCCTGAAGAGTAGATGCCCCAAGTCTGTGACAGACATTCTGATAAAATATTGCAGTATTTCTTTAATGCATCTCTAACCTTATTTCCCCTTCACTTTGAGGGTCTTCTCTCATGTCTTGATATGAAAAGTCTTTAATTTTATTAAGTGAAAAATGTAAGTGCGTGTAAGGTGCCACCCTCTGTATGTAAGTTTATTGAAATGCTATCAACTTTGTGTTTAAACCAGCGGCAGCAGATGCGAATCTGTGTGTTTGCCGTCATGTGCATACCCGTCTCTGGAAGGGTGCAGTAGGAACTGGCTGAAGCCTCCTTCTCCTCCCAAGAGGGGAGCCTGTGGCTGAGGCAGTGGGAAGGTGGCTTCTGCGGGGTACCCTTCTGTGCCTTTTGAATTTGAGTCCTGTGAATAGATTCTATATTTACAAAGTGAGCTGACCGTGTTATGTACACGAACCAGCTCCCCACAGTGAATGCAATCGTTGTGTACAGCACTAAAAAAGAAAAGAAAAGAAAAAGTGAGCTTTGAGGGGGAGGCAGGCGGGGAGGGGAAGAGAGAGAAGAGGCCTCTGCTTTTCTAGAACACACTGACGCCTTCTGTCTGGACCCTTCCATGAAACCACACAGACGAGAACGAGTGTCAGACCCGACCAGGGATCTGTGAGAACGGCCGCTGCCTCAACACACGCGGGAGCTACACGTGCGAGTGTAACGACGGCTTCACGGCCAGCCCCACCCAGGACGAGTGTCTGGGTGAGTATAGCTGGATCAGCCCCTTCCTGAGCTCCATCCCTAGCCCCAGGGAGACTCAGAACCCAGACCTTCCCTTGGGAACCAGAGAGAATGTGGGCATTTGGGGACAGGTTAAAAGCCTTTATATTTTTGAGATGACTGCATGACTGATTGCCCATTGGGCTTAGTGCCACCCTGCAGCTAAATTCTTTTGCGAATAGTATCCCTGGATCACTTGCTTGGAATTTCTTTCTTGGTTGCCTTTTGGAGCCCTTGGCGATTGGCACCGTTGCTGTGTTTCTCTGTCCCCTCTCTCCAGGGGATGCCCACAGGACTCTCCGTATTCTGGGGAAACACAGGTGTCACCTTGCCTCGGCTGATGCTTTCCTCGCTGAATGTCTCTCTGTTCCTCTCAGATGTCGTCCCCTCTCTCTCCCTGCTCTTCCAGCTTTCTCTTCTCGCTCCTGCTCGCGGGGGGTAAAGTGTCCATCTTTTCCGGTTTTTGTAGCTGACCACATTACGCCCTGCTGCACTGGCGCAGTCTCTGAGGTGCTCTTTGCGCGGTGTCCCTTGCAGACAGCCGGGAGGGGTACTGCTTCACGGAGGTGCTGCAGAACATGTGTCAGATCGGCTCCAGCAACAGGAACCCCGTCACCAAGTCCGAGTGCTGCTGCGACGGAGGGAGAGGCTGGGGACCCCACTGCGAGATCTGCCCCTTCCAGGGCACTGTGGCTTTCAAAAAGCTCTGCCCCCACGGCCGCGGGTTCATGACCAATGGAGCAGGTACTTCGCCTCGTCGACACACACTGGGGGAATCTGTTTGTTTTTCTGGGAAACACAGATGAGAACACAGAACCTGCAGTGGGGACCTGGACGGAGTTGCATGTCAGAGTCTGTTAAAATCCCGTCATGATAGTGTTTTAGCCATTCGGGACCATTTGCCAAAGTGCAATTGGTCCGCATGAGTAAGTTCATCACCGGGGTCCTGGCTTCTGCCTCGAAAGAGCCTGCGACTCTGTTAATGGAAGTAAGAGTCAGCTGTGGCTGCTCAGATTATTTGTTAGATAAATCGTGAGATAGGTGATCATTAAATGCCAGCCCACGAATGTGTATTTGAACTCATGAAATTGGCCTCAGACATATTATATCCAAGAAGTGTAAATCATGGCAAAACCCTGGCATCTGAAAACACACAAGTCGTTCTAACCAGAAGGGCAAGCAGGCCATCCAGGCAGCTGTCGCTGGCATGATGTCTGTGTCCCTAACAGCAATCACAACTGGGTTTTAGTTTATAAAAGGACTCAGAAGAGGAGAGAGTTGGCATGTTGTCATTTTTATTGGGAATCAGAAGCAAGAAAGGTAGGTTAAAAAGATGTGCCTTCATGTGAGAAAGATGTGGCCAAAGGCGGAATGGCAGGACGAGGTATGGTGAAGAACGGAAGCGGGCAGATAAGATGGAGTGACCAAGGCCAGGCGTGGTGGCACACGGCTGTAATCCAAGCACAAGGGAGGCTGAAGCGAGAGGATCACCATGAGTTTGAGGCCAGCCTGGGCTACACAGTGAGACTCTGCACAACAAAAAAATGGAGTGACCAGAAGTCATTTATGCTTCTTTGGAGGATATGGAAGTGGGAAGGTGCAAAAGACTCATTTCCTAAGACCAATTAGAGTGAGCTAGTTGCACTTCCCGGTAAATACGGAAAGGTCAGGCACACCCAGCCGCTGATATAAAATTGTTCTTTGGCATCAGAGGCTGATAACTCGTGTGCCAAGTGCTTGTGTTGGCTCTCTCCCAAGCAGCAAGCGGACGGGTGGGCCAGGCAGCCGAGGATGGCGGCTTCCGTGCCCGGCAGAGCTCGTAACCAAGACTTTCTCCGTGTGGAGCCACGAATGAGGCCTCTCTGCCTTAACAGCCTGCAAAACTCAGCCCCGCCGTCCACCCCAGAACTCTGATCGTTTCCCTCCTCACCAAGAAGAGGAAGCCAATCTCATTTCCCTGCTGTTGTCATTTGATTAACCTTGAACCCAGCGATGAGCTGGTTTCAGGCGGCAGCTTGATGGCAGACAGGACATGGAACAAAAGGCCAGTGGGGTTTCACTGGGGGGCTCTGTAGACCCAGAGTAGAAAAACAAAAGGAACTGAGAGGCCAGTCGTTGTTCCGGTTTTCCTACAGATTAGTCAGTGTATCCCAGTCTAAAGTTCTTCCTTTGCCTTTCAGTATAATCACCTTTGCCTGTGGAATGTATGTGGTCATCCCTTCAGTTTCAGTCCATCGGTCCATAATATGATAAGATGACCTAGTAGAATTTACACCTACATGCTCCTGTCCACTGCAGAGTATGCTTATTGTTTTCATGCGTGTTTATTAAATTGTAGATATTGATGAATGCAAGGTTATTCACGATGTCTGCCGAAACGGAGAATGTGTCAATGACAGAGGCTCCTATCATTGCATTTGTAAAACTGGCTACACTCCAGACATAACTGGGACTGCCTGTGTGGGTAAGCACTCTCTTCCTGAGTGGAAATTTTATCTTATGGCAAAAAAAGAGAAAAATCCCAAATGTCCAAGCTCAAAATCTGGAAAACCTGTGTAATTTCATAGGAAAACAAAACAATGATCAGAGACTTCACTCAGTTTATTTTTTCCCCAAAACTAAAATTCTTTGCTAGGTCCCGTGGTCATTGGGCAGCTAGACACCTTTGAGATGTGCATGCCCAGTCGTGCTCTGTCTGTTTGATCCTAGATCTCAATGAGTGTGACCAGGCTCCCAAACCCTGCAACTTCATCTGCAAAAACATAGAGGGGAGCTACCAGTGTTCCTGCCCTAAAGGATACATTCTGCAAGAGGACGGGAGGAGCTGCAAAGGTATGGTAGAATTTACCTTTGGTAGTCGGCTCGCCTGCCACCTGCTGCCTGCCACAGTTACGCATTCCTTGTGCTTGTGAGGAACCCAGAAGCCAGCAGGAAGCCATTCCCTGTGAGCCAGAGATGCCTTCTGGAGTTAGTGCCTCTGCAGGAAGTAGGTCCTGGGGTTGGGGGTGCTGAGGCCAGTGAAGTTGCAGAGCACCAGTGGCAGGCAGCATCCTTACTGCAGGCGCCATGGGCGTCCCACAGAGCCATGCAGGGAAGCATCAGAGGAGAGCAGCTCTCCCAGGATCTGGTGAGGCTGATCCTCAATTGATGGCCTCCTCTCTGCTTTCTGTCATCTATGCAAAGTCCAACCACGGGATAACCAATGCCGCGGTCCTGGAGGTGTCATGGTGTGGCATTAATTAAAAACTAGGTCCAGAGTGTTGGCCAGTAGAATAAAGCCATTCCTGCCTTCTGGGAATCACACAGAAGAAAGAAGCGGCACAATCTGGGGCAGAAATCCCTCCTCAACCAGAAGTTAGCTTTTGCAAAATTCTTTTGGCGTGATTTTACTCTCATAAACAGCTTCCTGTACAGTGAGAACTTCCTATTGAAGGAATCACATGAATGAGTCATATCTAAAGGGCAATTTGGGAAATGAGAGGGTTGGAGAAAGAAAGGTAGACCAGATGGCACAACAAGAGTTCCTATGTCCTGCCATGAAATTTTGAAGGGAAAGCCGAGAAGTAAGATAGAGGCCAGGGTTTTCAGCCTCTGCTGGAAGAGGGTGTTAAGCAACGAGGAACAGGGAGAAAGAACTGGAAAGTGCCCTGGGCTTTCCTAACAAACCCTGTCATCCTCTAGTTTGAGGAGGGAAAAAATTGAAAGACTCAACCAAAACTCCTACTTCTCTTAAGAAAGGGTTGCTCATCGCTTTGTTCTTCTCAAACATGGAACTTACTCTTAGCTTGGATCACAGTATGTGCTACGCAGCCAGAAAGTTATTCACCTAAATGCAGAAACAGATTCGAGTGGAAAAATTGTTCAGGGCATATGTTGCTGTCTGTAATGAAACAAATTTACATTTCTATAACCTGTAGGGTCAAAAAAAAAAAATCTTCAAACGTTTCTAGCAATTAAGAGATTCGGGAATGGAGCGAGTAAGTGCGGAGCGGTAGTTATGTTCTTACACTGTGTGTTCGAACCATCAGGAATGCTCCCTCCATGGCTGCAGGAGAGCAGAAGAAATGGTGTGGGTCTCACACATCCGTGTTCTGTGCAGTCCCTTTCTCCTCTTTTCCTCCTTCCACCCATGGTTTACACGAATGAATATCAGAATGAGATACGTGCACCTCTGAAAGTGAGAGGACAGGGGACCCTAGAAGGGACGAGGGACCAGCTCCTGCCCCGTGGGGGAAGGATGGGATCCAGAAAAGGGGACAGCAGGGGAGACAAGAGGCCAGAGCTGTTGGGCGTCTGCTCTGCAGTTGCTCTGTGGGCTCGCCTGTTGCAGGTGAGTTCAACAAAGGTGCCACAGTGGTTTAGCCAGGGTCCTAGAAGGGGAGGTCAGCCAGGGACATTTAGCCTCTCAGCAGTGGAAGAGCACTGGATGGACCCCCTTTTAGGACAAGTCAGCACTGGGGGGCACAAGTAGCTCTGTGTTGCAGTGCTGTCACAGGAAGTGGCCCTGTGTTGTGCTGTCACAATCAGCCCACTAGCAAGTCCAGCCCTGGTCCCAGCTCCCTGGTCCTATCTGCAGGGCGTGCCCTGTGGCTATATGACAAAAATCTCTGAATACAAAACCACTGTGAAGGTATCATTAAAATGCACCAAAAGTTAAAGCACACTCTGTGTGTCCAGATCTCATACCTCTGAGGCGAGAGGCCTGGGTAGGGTGGAGGATTTCACTGGCAGAAGTAATGCTGGGTAAATACAGGGGGCGTTGTTTTTCAAAGCTCTTAACTTATCAGAATGAGGTTTTTCTTTCCTTTGTTCCCTTCCTGATTGCTCAATTTGACTTTATCCAAAAGAGAATCCCTAAACAAAGAAGTCAGATTTCTTTTTGACTACCTCATTTCAGTAGATTAAAAACAGCGAACAGGAAAGAACTAAGGAAACAAATTAATCTCCAGACTCAACGTTCCTTTTTTATATTTCATGAATCAGTTTTAATTTTTTTTATAATATTGCAAAAACTTCAGAATTTACTTACAAGTCCTTCCCTGAGAAACTCTGACATTTTCCTAATTAAAGACAATTGGATTATCCTTGGTTTCTATAAAGCACTTCTTTCTTTCTTTCTTTCCTTTCTTATTTTTTATTTTCTCTCTAAATTGACTCCTCTTATATCTGTCGTACCCCTGGGGTTTTTCCTAGTCATATGTTGTGGCTCTGTTCTGGTCAGTGTCATTTCAGATTAGAGATCGAAATTTAAGCTTAGCACGCGCGAGGCCTTGGATTTGATCCTCAGCACTGCCACATAAAACAAAACCAAAAGAGAGAAAAGAAACAGAAATCAGAACGCTGCCCTGTGTTCTCTGCTGACTGGAGTGCCTTTTCCTTCTTCTTGCAGATCTTGATGAGTGTGCAACCAAGCAGCACAACTGCCAGTTCCTGTGTGTGAACACCATCGGTGGCTTCACATGCAAATGCCCCCCTGGGTTCACCCAGCACCACACAGCCTGTATTGGTGAGTGGGCAGGAAGAAGCGATTCTTTCCTACTCCTCTGCTGTTGGGATAAGAAAACAGAAACATTACAGAAATCTGTGTGTGCACACATGCGTATACGTGTGTGTGTGTGGAGTGTGTGCATACACGTGCATGGACTCACGTAGCCTTTTGTAGTCTTTCTGAATCATCCTTTCCCTTTCTTTTAAATGATACAAAGAAAGCCCTGGGGACCTGGGTCCCCTCCTCTCTCCTTCTGCCTCTCGCAGACAACAACGAGTGCACCTCGGACATCAACCTGTGCGGCTCCAAGGGCATTTGCCAGAACACGCCTGGGAGCTTCACCTGTGAATGCCAGCGGGGATTTTCCCTGGACCAGAGTGGGGCCAGCTGCGAAGGTGGGTGAGGCTTCAGGCTATACCCAGGGGGTGCCTCCATGTCGGGAGCCAAGCGGTCTTCTAGGAGATGTCAGGGCGGAGCCTGAGGACCCCTACCTGAAGGTGGGACCTCAGCTGGTTTGCGGAAGTCCCTATCCTGGAGATTCACCTTGGTCTCACTCTTGATATGTCTGTTCCGTGTGCTTTTCCTGTGTTTATCCAGACCTTTCTGCTCAGTTATTAATCTAAAAGGGAATAGCTCAGTCAAGAGAAGTGGCTAGATTCCTGGTCATTGGGTTTAGGCCATAAAAGGATTTCCCCAATGTGGACTAATCTGAGAGTAGCTTTTCTACTAAGTATATCTAAAAGCTTAAATGATAATTTTAGTAGTATTTTATTTTTGCACTTACAGAGAACCCTTCCCGGTCCTCCTCATGGCCCAGGGGGTTTATATTTGTAATCCCATGGAAAAGTCACTGTAGTTTTAGCCGGTTAATTCCATTGTACCACTTCCAGTGCAACCCATGGCGAAAATAAAGACACTAAGGCATATTTATAATTATGGGGAGCCAAGGGGTGCTAAGTCCATCCACAGTGATGGTTCCCTGGAACAAAAGGCCACGACACAGGGCCAAACCCAAGTTTTATTAATTTGTGAAGAAAGGAGTGGCTTGAGGCTGAGTGACTGTGAGAATGGTGGGAAGTAGGTGAGTGCTGTGAGCTGGGCAAGGTAGGAAGCCTGAAATCACCTCTGCCATATGCAGAGAGAAAGATATGCAGATGCAGAAAGAGTAACCTGCCTAACACAATTGAGGTAGTATGTGATATTTTGGGGTCCATGCTTCAGCTCTTTTGTGTAATCTTTTGTGGCCTGGGAAGTCATAACCTCTTATCTTGAGGCTCGATCCCAGCCAACAGCCTGGAGCACGGCTCTCCATCCCACCTCATCTTGGCTCACACGTTTTATTTGGGACCTGCAAGGGATGGGGGAGAACACTGCCCTATTGGCTTTGCTTCAAAGACTACACATCAGCACCTCAGCTGGACCAATCTGCATTGCTTAAAGCCAGTGGAAGGATAAGGAAAGGGTCCTAGCCCACTCTGTACATATCAGTACATGGAAATAGGGTCTGGCTCAGCCAAAATGGAGACAATTGCTCCTCCTTCAAGGAGAGTCAGCCAGGTGTCTTCCACAGCACTGACATCTTTTAGCTTCTGATTTTAGTGTGAATAAGCAAACACAAATAATCCATAGCACTGTCTTATAGAGTGATGTATGATTTTCCCTGATTTCCGTATCATTTTTACCAGTTGGCTTTCCCAAACGTCTTTGAATGGTTTGGTTTTTTTCCTCGTTGGACTTAGGAAGAGCTCTAGAGTACGTGCTCTTGAAGTTTGAGGTGGTAAATTATTTCTGAGGCATCAGATTTCCTACTAGAATTGCCGATCAGCTTAGCATGCAGGTAGATGGAACCACAGAGGGTGCCTTGGGGACCAGGCTGACAGGAGATTACTGTCTTTTTCAGACGTGGATGAGTGTGAAGGCAACCACCGCTGCCAGCACGGCTGCCAGAACATCATCGGGGGCTACAGGTGCAGTTGCCCGCAGGGTTACCTGCAGCATTACCAGTGGAACCAGTGTGTTGGTAAGTGCTCTCCCTCCTTTTCATAGGTGGTGCCTGAGCTCAGCTCCTGCGAATCAAACACTGCTATCTTTCTGAAAACTTTAAATTGGTTACTGAAGCAGCTGATACTTTAACATTGTCTGTCTTAGTCACATTCCCACTGCCGGGACAAAATACTTGACATCTGCCATTTAAAGAAAAGGCTCATGGTTTCAGTGGGTTTAGTCCATGGTCTGCTGGCTCCAAGTCAGAAACAGCATGGTGGAAGGGCCTGGTGGAAGAAAGCTGCTCACAGCATGGTGGCTGGGAAGGAGAAAGAGAAAAGGAAGGATCCAGGGACAGGGATACAGCCTTCTGTGTCACACCCTCCACGACCCAATCACCTTCCACACATGAGACTTTTGGGGGACATGTTAGATCCAAACCCTAACATTGCTCTAACCAGTTGAAACCAAAGGGATGTCAGAGCCTTTGCAAAATAACTAAGAAAAACATTAGAATAAAGGATGCTTTGAGAGCATCTGGAGTGAAATGCCCTCATAGTCTTTGCCTCCTGATACCTCTGCTCTTCTGCTGGGTCACTGGTCAATCGCCCACACTTGAGTTCCTTTCACATCTGAGGCCAACAAAATCCTCCTTCTCACTGAAAAATATCAGCCAGCCAGAGGCTGTTTTGAATGACTTTGGCCTGAAGACACAGAAGTGGTTCTGTTCGGCTCTGGGCGTCTTTGAGGCGGAGAGCCCACAGCAGAGACAGCAGATATTTTCAGGATTACTAAACCCTTTTGATGATTAAGGGAGATCAGCAGACTCTCATTAAACTGAAATGATACTGACTGCCTTGGTCCCAGGAAGCACATCTCTGATTCCACAGTGGCATGGAAAAATAACTCTTAATGGAGCTCAGAGAACTGAAACATTGGCAGTTTGGAAGCACCCAAGAGACCAAGCCTTTGTTTCCCTAGTGAGGACCCAGGGTCTCAGAGAGGGAAGGTAATATGTCTTTGGTTTTATTGTGACATGCATGGGGTTAGAACGCAAGGCCTTTTGCTTTCTGATTGAGGACTGCCTTTCAAGCACTGCCTTTGCTGTCTTTCCAATAAGCCAGCATCCAGGAAGTGTGCTGCAGGCTTGGTACTTGGCTGACCTTTGTGAGCTCTGCATTCTTTGGTACAGAGCCCACCTTAGCAGAATCTCAAAGAATCACTGCCTCCTGGGTGGATACCCCTTAGTGCAATGGTCTGCTTTACTCTCAGTGAAGACATACTTGGTGCATTTTCATTTATCAGCATGGCCTCTCGGCCAGGCATGGCGATAATCCTAATATTCTGGGAGGCTGAGACAGAAAGGTTGCAAGTTCAAGCCCAGCCTGAGCAACTTAGTGACTTAGCAAAAACATGTCTCAAAATTTTAAAAATTGATGGATGTAGTTTACTGTGAAGGATGCTGTGTTCAACCTCTGGTATGAAAAAAAAAAACTTTCTTTCTCATCTAGTTTGAGTCTGTATGAGACTTGCATCTTGCAGAAGTATAAAGGGTTGGCTGATGGGATCCGGAGCTAGAAGAGCTTATCCTATGCAACTCTGTGCTACCTGGCTCTAATGAAACCATCTCTGTCCATTATTGTAAGGAACGGCATGAGGCAGAGACCACCCAAGACCGCCAGGCTTGTGTAAAGGCAGCATGGCATGGAATTTTTTGTACGTGGGTGCAGGCAGAGGGTGAAAAGCCATCTGTAGGGAGCAAAGAGAAGTGGGCTTTTTAAAAATACGGCTTGAAAGGAGGCAAGGAATATTAGGTGGGAAGCTCTTAGTAAACCTCAGCGGTCATAGTTCCCTGGATGTCTTGAGCCTCAGTGGGCAAAGTCCTTGAGGTGTCCGGTGTGAATGCTTAGGTGTCTTCAGATGTCTGGGTGTTTGGAAGCCTCCATGCTGCACGTTAGCTCTTTTACCACATCCTGTGTTTGCTGAGGGCAGCCCCAGTGCTGAGCTCAGAACAACGCTTCTGCTGGTAGACAGATTGGATACTGGGAGAGTCATGTTGGAATCAAGCCTTACAATTATCAGCTTAGGGAGGTCTTTGATTTTAATCACTAGTGTCTTCCAACGTGAACCTTGTTTGAATACCCACTAGCTGAGCCTGCGTGTTTCCATTGCGTAGGTCCCCTTAGTGTCACAGGAGCTATGGGGGAAAATACGGAGAAAGGAAGGGCATCAGTCCTGAACCTTCTCCTCCCCTCTGCCTCTACCCCAGGGATAGCACAGATGACCAGGCAGGCCCTAGTTGTCCTGAGAGTCTACCTTGATACCAGGAAGGGCATTATAAGTTTATTGAGATGTTTGAAGAGGTTTGGGGTTCTTCATGCCCCCAAATATCAGACTGGCCTCATAAATCTCAGGAGTTAGGGCAACCCAGAAAGAGCACTGCCCGAAGCTCTGCCAGTCAGAGCAGGGCTTGGACTGATCCTGCCTGGGCCCTTGCTCCTCACTAACAGGAAGTTCACTCTTCCCGAGACTGGTTCAGGGTAGGCACCACCATGCAGATGCTACAACTTCCGCTTGCAGCTGGAGTTAATTTTGTCCTAGAGAAAATTAGTAAAAGCCTGTTGTCTGTTTGGGGGTTTTCCTGTTGGGACTTCCTTGACACCACAACTAACTCACACTCTGAGACCCTGAGGCTGGACCCTTGATTTCAGAGGTCACAGAGGTGAAGTGGAGAGGTAGATGGAGATCTACTTCTAAGAAGTGGTTTTCAGAGACTTTTTCAAGAAAATTAGAATTATCTCCTGTATGCAAAGAGCAAGCCTCTCGGCAATGGAAATACCAAATGAAAGAAAAAAAAAATGTTTTAGAGCATAGAAAAATATCCTGTGGAGCCATTAGCTCTGGGCTACACTGGATGGAAAAGGTCAGGCAAGGGCGAACCAAGTTGTGGTGTTTGTAGACCGATAAAAAGGTTGAGCACACAAATGGACTCTGCTCAGTCCTTAAGCACTGCGCGTCTGCTGACTTCTTGTCTTAGCCTGTGCTCCACTCTGTCCCCCATCTCTGACCTAGATAAGCAAGTTTCATTTAAACTTTTGGGCTGGGGATATAGCTCAGTGGCATAAGTGCCTGCCTGGCAAGCGCAAGGTTGTGAGTTTGATCCCCGGTACCACAAAAACAAAAAAAAGGGTTTCCTTGCGGCTGGGGATTTAGCTCAGCAGCACAGCGCCTGCCTGGCAAGTGCAAGGTCATGAGTTCAATTTCCAGTACCGGAAAAAAACAAATAAATAAATAAATAGTAATAATAATAAACTTTACTAAGTTCTCAGGAGGGGAAAAAATAAAATAAACCTAGAAAAGACTACAAGGGGAGGAGGAGAGTTCCTGGCTAGAATGAGTATTTATAGGAATGCAGATGGAGACTCAGAATTCCAGATGATCTAGTCTGACCTCTTTCCTGACAAGTCCGTCGGCCTCCAGAGACCCTGCTCATGCACATCCCGCTTGGCTGCCACCTTGGGAGGCACTCATCTCCTCCCCAGATGGCGCAGCCCCCTGTGCTTCATTGGAGCGCTTCGAGAAGGTCTTTCTAGTGAGGAATGAACTTGCCGTCCCTCCCGCTTCCAGCCGCGGGTCCTGATTCTGCCTTTCTGCCCAAGTCAGAGCTGTGTGGATGGGTCTCTCCCCACCTGCCCATGCCTGTGAGCGGGGCCAGGCAGGCTGCCAGCACGAAATAGACATCCAAGCCCAAGCCAAAGAGGAGGATGAACAAAACTGAGGAGGCTGCACTCAGATCCGCTTCCGGGCCCCAGGGGCAAGTGCGCAGGACGCGGAGGGGCAAGGAGACGTCACCCCTGCGGTGCACCTGAGCCGAGGAAGCACCCTTGCTCGTCCTTCTGTTTGCCGTAGGGCTTGGTGCCTGCGGCCTCCATCACATGCCTCATCCCTAACTCAGATGAAGGGGGAAGTGCCCAGTCGGGGCCGTGTTTCATTATTTCTGCTGCAGGAACCGTTAGCCTAAGTGAGCGTGGGTGGGGATTGCAGTCTTCTGGTGTGGAGGAAGTGGAGGTAAGCGCCTGTCTTAGTTACTTTCTTGGTTGCTGGGACAAAGTGCCTGGCACCCAAAGTTAAAGGGGGGAAGGTTTATTTAGCTCACAGTCCATAGAGGTTTCCATCTGTAATCGGCTGCTTCCAAGGCGGGGGGTGGGGGGGGCTTGACAGAGGGGCAACACAGAGGAGAACCAGTTCATGGCAAGCAGAACACAGCAAAAGCAAGCAAGGAAGGAAAGACAAGCCTCCTTCTGTCCCTCATATTGTACCCAGTCTGCCAGGGTCAGGTGGTGCCAATCCAATCCGTGGACTGATCCAGCAATCACTCGCCCTTGCTCCCAGCGCCCTTAATCCCAGCACTGCACCACTTACACACGCTCTAGATTCAGCTACCTCCGAAAAAAACCCTATGACTGCATGAGGCTTTGGGGGGACATCTAGACACAAACCATAACAGCTCCTATACCTGTAGCTGGAAAGGAGAAGAGAAGGAAGGAAAGAACAGAAGTGTGGACATATATAAAATATGCCTGCATCCCTATTTTCTAACTTCAAATAATAATAGTGAATAACAGATCGATACATCTGCCTTAGCAAAGCAGGTAAAGCTAACTGGGGAAAGGAGGCGCTGAGGGCAGTGAGGGCGGGGCGGGTCCTGGAGTGCCGCAGTGGGGAAGCCAGCACGGGCTCCGCAGGCCTCAGACCTGGTTGGGAGGTCCTCGAGTCCTGTCCAAATCTCACTTTCTTTCTTGTAAGCCGGGACTCTGCGGCTGCCCTCTCAGGCTACAGGAAGGCGGCATGGACATCTGGCATCCAGTCTGTGCAGAGTGAGGAGCTAGGAAATCCCCTTCCTTGTCTCCACCGGAAGTAGGTATTCCAGCGCTGTGCGCTGCATTCAGACATACGCCTGAAAATAATCTTGTAGCCGTGAAGAAACCTCTCACCAGCAAGTTTCCGGCCTGCCCCGCAAGACAGGCCTACAAAAATATATTGGAGATTTCACGAATTGGAAATCATGAGACACTCACAGGTTTTTTCCTTCGAGTTGATTTTTTAAAGGTAGATTTCTCTTTCCTGCTTCTTCCCACCGGGCGTGGCAGGTCCCCGCAGGCAGCCAGTCCCGCAGGCCGGACTGTCCTGTGGGTTCCCCCGGGCACAGCTTAAGAAGTCTGTGCCCCATGTCTCAGCATGCTCAACTGCAGCTGCAGCTCCCGCTCGCTGGGCAGGAGGCTGGTTTGGATCCGGGGCGGGAGGAGCTTGGAGTGGGAGCTGATGTACCAGAAGGCATATTCATCCCCGCAGCAGCGCGCATTTGGGGACCTTCGCAGGTTTTTGAGCAGGAAGTCCAAACGGGGCAGACACTTCCTGCAGACCCGCACATCCTGCGGGAGGGGAAGGGTGGGGAGAGAAAGCAGCCCAGGGAAACGGTTGCTCTCTGCTGTTGAGATTTGTGCCCTACAGCTGGGCACCGAGACGCAAAGGCGCGGAGAACTGTGTGATTCTTTCCCTCCTGCCCTGGACCCCGCGTCTCAGCCGTGAACCACCCCTCTTCTTTATGGTGTAGGACAGAACCTACAGGGCACGGCTTCCTTGTGAAGTGGAGTCCCCCGGCCCCAGATCGCCACCCTCGGCGCTCTCCACCAGTGCCCGTGACCTCGTCCTTCCCACTGAGTCACGGCATGGCCAGTGGGCACATCAGTTTCCACGTCTGCCTCTCCACCCTGGCCACCTTGGTGGGCAGCCAGCTGTGCTCCACATAGCCCGATGGGAAGACTTCTCATAGGAAGTCTCCCGTCTGTGTCACACGGCCACGTCTTCTTGTCCCCTTACAGATGAGAACGAATGTCTCAGTGCACACATCTGCGGGGGAGCCTCCTGTCACAACACGCTGGGGAGCTACAAGTGCATGTGTCCGGCAGGCTTCCAGTACGAGCAGTTCAGCGGCGGATGCCAGGACATCAACGAGTGTGGCTCCTCGCAGGCCCCCTGCAGCTATGGCTGCTCCAACACTGAAGGTGGCTACCTGTGTGGCTGTCCTCCTGGCTACTTCCGGATAGGACAAGGGTGAGCACAACTCCTTTATGATAGATGAGTAGGTTGAACTCAAAGTGACCTTGCCATACTTTCCAAAACCCTTGAATTAATCGCAGTGAGCTTTGCAAAAGTTTTAGGTTATCTTATTTCTCAGGGGGCATCTCAATTTCTGGAAATTCATTGATGACCAAATGAAGATGTGGGACCCTATTGTAAACATCTCATTGAGTGGCTTCTCGACCACTGCTTGGGTCTTCTGGTCGTATTAGGAATAGACGGTTCCATCCAAGAGTGCATCTCCCTGCCGACCTAGGGCAGAACTGGGGTCACCCCGTGCTCTCTTGGGCCCCGCTTCTGGGGCAGACAGGA